>NC_053022.1:555379504-555678933 GCF_003073215.2 Triticum urartu | reverse complement strand
CGGTAAAATCCCGATTTCACCCGGAACACTTCCGATATCCAAACATAGGCTTCCAATATATCAATCTTTACGTCTCGACCATTTCGAGACTCCTCGTCATGTCCGTGATCACATCCGGGACTCCGAACAACCTTCGGTACATCAAAATGCATAAACTCATAATATAACTGTCATCGTAACCTTAAGCATGCGGACCCTACGGGTTCGAGAACAATGTAGACATGACCGAGACACGTCTCCGGTCAATAACCAATAGCGGGACCTGGATGCCCATATTGGCTCCTACATATTCTACGAAGATCTTTATCGGTCAGGCCGCATAACAACATACGTTGTTCCCTTTGTCATCGGTATGTTACTTTCCCGTGATTCGATCGTCGGTATCCAATACCTAGTTCAATCTCGTTACCGGCAAGTCTCTTTACTCGTTCCGTAATACATCATCCCGCAACTAACTCATTTAGTTGCAATGCTTGCAAGGCTTAAGTGATGTGCATTACCGAGAGGGCCCAGAGATACCTCTCCGACAATCGGAGTGACAAAACCTAATCTTGAAATACGCCAACCCAACATGTACCTTTGGAGACACCTGTAGTACTCCTTTATAATCACCCAGTTACGTTGTGACGTTTGGTAGTACCCAAAGTGTTCCTCCGGTAAACGGGAGTTGCATAATCTCATAGTTATAGGAACATGTATAAGTCATGAAGAAAGCAATAGCAACATACTAAACGATCGGGTGCTAAGCTAATGGAATGGGTCATGTCAATCAGATCATTCAACTAATGATGTGACCTCATTAATCAAATAACAACTCTTTGTTCATGGTTAGGAAACATATCCATCTTTGATTAACGAGCTAGTCAAGTAGAGGCATACTAGTGACACTCTGTTTGTCTATGTATTCACACATGTATTATGTTTCCGGTTAATACAATTCTAGCATGAATACTAAACATTTATCATGATATAAGGAAATAAATAATAACTTTATTATTGCCTCTAGGGCATATTTCCTTCACTTACTACATAGAATCTACGCCCACATGGCCTCAGTCTCAACTGATAATTTATACAGCCACTTACTGAGAAGACGTCTGTTTTTGACTTCAAGATTCTCAATACCAAGGCCCCCTGGTCCTTTGGTCGACAGATTATATCCCATTTGGCCAGTCTGTATTTTCTCTTTAGTTCATCACTTTGTCAGAAGAATCGGGATCGATAGAAGTCCAACCTTTTCCTAACACCAACTGGGACTTTGAAAAAAGATAAGAGAAACATCGGCATACTCGTGAGCAAAGGAGCTAATCTGTGTTGTTCCAACTCTGGTGATCAACCTTATCCAATGGCACCTCTAAATGATGTTGATTCTCGAATATTGTTTTCTATCCGGATGATCCTTGTCCTACTGATCTGGAAGAAGTTGCTACTAGGATCTTAAAAATATGTGGTGGTCTGCCATTGGCTATAATTACATTTGCAAGTTTGCTTGTCGGTAAGGCACATGACAAGGATGAATGGGAGAGACTCCAAGATTCCATTGGTATTGGTTCTTTGCTTGAAAAAGATGGGAACTTAAAAGTGATGAAAGATATATTATTACTTAGTTACTGGAATCTCCCACACCACTTGAAGACTTGTTTACTGTACTTGTGTATATATCCAGAGGACTATAATATCAGCTGTGAAGAATTGAAGTGGAAATGGATGGCTGAAGGATTCCTTAAAAGACAATGTGGACATTTGGATCAAGCAGCACAAAACTGTTTTAACGAACTTGTAAATTCAAATTTGATCCAACCAATTGAGTGTGATGGCAGTGTGCAATATTGTCCGGTCCATGATATGGTGCTTGACCTTATCATATCTTTATCAAATGAAGAGAAATTTGCCACTATTTTGAATGGAATTATCTACAAATCTGCTCCAAACAACATTCGTTGTCTGTCCATGCAATCTTGTGGCGGAAAGTGCAATGGGACAGTTCGTGCAATTACAGAAACCAAGTCACATGTTCGCTCACTGACTATGTTTCAAAGAGGCGAGCAGAAAATAAATATTATGGGCTTCCATGCTTTGCGGGTGCTGGATCTTGAGGGATATGAATGGTTGGAAAACAAGCATTTAAAAAATATAGGAAGTTCACCTCAGCTGAGATTTTTGCGTATTCATAGTAATAAAATTACTGAGATTCCTAGGGAAATTGGAAAGCTACAACACATAGAGACTCTCGATTTGAATGGTTGTATGTTAGGTTTAACACTGCCATCTACTATGGTGCATTTGCATAAATTGGTGCGCCTATTTGTCAACCCCAATGACTGGTTGCCTGCAGATGCGTTCAGGGGTATGCAAGCCTTGGAGGTCTTGCAGGGGGTAAACATCTAGGGAACTGGCAACCCAATGAGATTTGCAGAAGAGCTTGGGCATCTAACAAAATTGAGAAGACTGTCTATAGTTCCCACGATGGTGTGCAAGGAATATGCAATAAGAGGAAGAATAATAGAACTTTTGGTGTTATCTATACATGAGTTGGGCAAATGCAACCTTAGAGATCTTAATACTAACACAGAGATTGGCTGGCATCTATTTTGAGACCCATATTGCACCTATCCATACCTCCAAGTTCTTAGAATTGAGACAATAGTTGAAGAAGTTCGAAGGGAGTGGGCTCCCTAAAAAATCTGACGAATCTATACTTGAAAGTAGCTGAATTTGATAAGGAGGGTCTCCATATCCTCATGAGCATGCCTTCTCTGGCCTATCTTCAGCTAAAGGTTACAAGCGTAGTCAAAGGAAAGTTGATGATCGGTACTAACGGATTCAACCTCCTAATGGAGTTCCGCTTTGCGTACCTTTTTTTGAATGAAAGGGGTTTCCCCCTGCCCCATTTTATTGAAGCAGCAAAGAAAACCAGATTCGGAATATAAGCTTAACAGCTGGATCCCCACACAGCCCACACCAGGCAACCACCAGGCAGATTGGAAACATAACTAACTGGAAGGTCTAAACAGCCTCACAAACCAGCAAACAATTTATCCTACATGAAGTTCTTTTATTACAAAACCCAAAGGCGAGGGCCAAAAGTGAAAGCTAATTGTCTACTGACGACGACCGGAGATCAGGTCCAGGTGATCCACAGGAGCTCCCCCCGGTGTTTGTCGAGCAACAGAATACATCTTCGCAGCAGCTCCGCTTGGGTGTCGTCGCAGAGTACCCCCCAGCACAAAAGCACATTTTTCAACTTCACAAGGACGCAATTCAAGCCTCTCCACGAGCGGCCCTGAAAACAGAAATCATTCCTTAGCCTCCAAATGCTCCACAAGGATGCAGCCGTGACCAGATTGAGCACAGGTTTGCATTTGTAAGAACGCCACACAACACATATGTCTTCAGAACAAGTAAAAGGTTGCACATTAAAAAACTCAGAGACCAGTCGCCAGATACATTTGGCCACAACACAATAAAAAAATAGATGTTGAGTGGACTCATTTTCTCTACAAAACAGGCAGGAGAGGTCTTCCACCTGTCTACGTTTGTTCAAATTATCTCTGGTCAGAACTTTATTGTACACACAAAGACACATGAAAACATGAATGTTTTGAGGACACAAAACTTTCCAAAGAGATTTTCCAATCGGAGAAACAATTCCCCTGAAGTTTATAGCTTCATAGAAAGATTTAACTGAGTACAGCCCCTTAGGTTCAAGAGACCAGATGGGCAAATCTAGGGAGGTAGACAGGGGGAAATCCCTAATGTGGTCTTGTAATTGATTCCACCTAAGCATCCCCCTCAGATCGACACATTGCCTAAATGTAAGTTTCAGAGTAGTCCCATCCCACACTTGAGCCACTGAACAATCAAGCTGGTTACAAATTTCAAACATGTCCCAAAACATAGTTCTTAGGGAACAATCTCCAGCCCACGTATCATGCCAAAAACTTATTTTACTAGAAGAACACCCGTGCATTGCAACGGGGCCATATTAAATTTAAGAGTTCAATATTAATATTCTTATACATATCAAGTGACATTGGTGACCTTTTCTCACCATCAAATCCCCACACACACACTCTCTTCCTCCCTCTTCCTCACTCTCTCTCCCCCTCCCCCCATCTCTCTCTAACACACACACACATATCCATCTTATTGGGTACGGGACCATAATCCTTCTATTTCACACACACAGACACTCTAGTGCATAACAATATGGATTATGTGTATTATATTTGCCACCACAACTAAGGGAATTAATTTCATGTAAATCGGCCAGCCACAACTCCAAGAATACAAGGAGGAGGTGGCCCGGGTCGGCATTGGCGCCATCCGGCGTGGGCCACGGGCCCGCTTCCAAGTGCGTCTGCGCGCTGGCCACCCACGCGGGGTCCTTCAAGTGCCGCTTCCACCGCACCAACTCCCAGGGCCACAGCACGGCCAGGGCCAGGGAAGCGCCCTTCTTCACCCCCTTCACCAGCCGCGGCCAACGCGATGCCGTGGCACCTGGCCTCGACGTCCTCGCGACCTAGTGACGCAGCCCAAGCATCGGCCTCGAGGATCAAGAACGCTCGACAACGGAGAGGGAAGGGAAAGATCATATACATGTCATAAGAAAGGGAGTTTATTTACTGCTCCCTCGATGTATTGTTTCCTTTGTTTGAAGATTGATTACCATCCGTGAGTTAAGATAAGGTTAATGTGATTAAGCGATTTTTCTGAAAATCAAATATTTGTTTTCTAATTAATGTGATTGAGTGATTTAAGGTAAGGTTAATTAATTTAGATTTGATCTTTAGAGATTGTTCGTGATTGATTCTACATTACTAAATAAATTGCGTCAGTATGGAAAGTTCTGATCTATTCAGATTTCTTTCGTTGTGTGAGAGGGTGACGCGAAAATAAACCGATGAAGTGGGTGGAGGGGACGAAAAAAAATCTACGAAAAAACCCAGCGAAGGTGGGAGGAGTACCAAAAAAACCATGGCAGGTGGGACGAAAATAAACCGTACGAGGCTACCAAGTGCGTCTGCGCGCCGGTGATACGTCTCCGTCGTATCTATAATTTTTGATTGTTCCATGCCAATATTCTACAACTTTCATATATACTTTTGGCAACTTTTTATACTATTTTCGGGACTAACATATTGATCCAGTGCCCAGTGCCAGTTCCTATTTGTTGCATGTTTTTTTGTTTCGCAGAATATCCATATCAAATGGAGTCCAAACGGGATAAAAACTGACGGAGATTTTTTTTGGGAATATATATGATTTTTGGGAAGAAAACTCCACGCGAGACAGTGCACGAGGGGCCACGAGGCAGGGGCGCGCCCCTGACCCTCGTGGCCACCCCGTAAGGCGGTTGGTGCCCTTCTTTCGCCGCAAGAAAGCTAATATCCAGATAGAGACCGTGTTAAAATTCCAGCCCAATCGGAGTTACGGATCTCCAGAAACGATGAAAGGATAGAATCGGGGAACGCAGAAACAAAGAGAGACAGAGAGACAGATCTAATCTCGGAGGGGCTCTCGCCCCTCCCATGCCATGGAGGCCAAGGACCAGAGGGGAAACCCTTCTCCCATCTAGGGAGGAGGTCAAGGAAGAAGAAGATGAAGGGGCCCCCTCTCCCCTTCTCTTCCGGTGGCGCCGGAACGCTGCCGTGGCCATCATCATCATCACCGCGATCTACACCAACACCTCCGCCATCTTCACCAACATATCCATCACCTTCCCCCTCTATCTACAGCAGTTCACTCTCTCGCAACCCG
Source organism: Triticum urartu (assembly GCF_003073215.2). NCBI lineage: Eukaryota > Viridiplantae > Streptophyta > Magnoliopsida > Poales > Poaceae > Triticum > Triticum urartu. The sequence continues at coordinate 555,673,173 of NC_053022.1, read as the reverse complement.
TTGTACCCTCTACTTGAACATGGTGCTTTATGCTTCATATTATTATCCAATGATGTGTTGCCATCCTATGATGTCCGAGTAGATTTTCGTTGTCCTATCGGTGGTTGATGAATTGCTATGATTGATTTAATTTGCTTGTGGTTATGTTGCTGTCCTTTGGTGCCCATCATATGAGAGCGCGCGTGGATCACACCATAGGGTTAGTTGTATGTTGATAGGACTATGTATTGGAGGGCAAGAGTGACAGAAGCTTCAACCTAGCATAGAAATTGATGCATATGGGATTGAAGGGGGACCAATATATCTTAATGCTATGGTTGGGTTTTACCTTAATGAACATTAGTAGTTGCGAATGCTTGCTAATAGTTCCAATCACAAGTGCATAGAATTCCAAGTCAGGGATGACATGCTAGCAGTGGCCTCTCCCACATAATACTTGCTATCGGTCTAGTAAAGTAGTCAATTGCTTAGGGACAATTTCGCAACTCCTACCACCACTTTTCCACACTCGCTATATTTACTTTATTGTGTCTTTACTTAAACAGCCCCTACTTTTTATTTATGTAATCTTTATTATCTTGCAAACCTATCCAACAACACCTACAAAGTACTTCTAGTTTCATACTTGTTCTAGGTAAAGCGAACATCAAGCGTGCATAGAGTTGTATCGGTGGTCGATAGAACTTGAGGGAATATTTGTTCTGCCTTTAGCTCCTCGTTCGGTTCGACACTCTTACTTATCGAAAACTGTTGCGATCCTCTATACTTGTGGGTTATCAAGACCTTTTTCTGGCGCCGTTGCCGGGGAGCAATAGCATGGGGTGAATATTCTCATGTGTGCTTGTTTGCTTTATCACTAAGTAATTTTTATTTGCTATTCTTAGTTGTTTTCTATCTTTAGTTATGGATAGGAAACACAAAATACCAAAAAAATAGTTGTACCTACTAAACCAATGGTTGAAGAACCACTCAAAATCTATCACACTGCTGAAGCTTATTACTTGGATCATCTTCGGTCCCTATCTGTTCATGTTGAAACCCCACCTAGCTTAGTTGAGGGCAAATCTTTAGATGAGCATGCTTGTTATGTGCGACACCGAATATCTGAAAAAGGGAAAATTTTACTGGGTCAAATTCATCGTTTGCAATGCTATGCTTGGAATTTATGCGAAATATATGATATTACTTGTTGTTCTGAAAACCCTAAGAAACACCTTCCCTATCAATGTGAGTTTAGTGATAATGAAATCGTATCTTTGTATGCTAAAGGTGTTTATAGTTACTATGATGTTCAACAAATTGAAGAATTTGTTGCTTTTAAGGGTGCTTGTTAAATTGCTTCTTTGATTGAAACGTATGATGCTACTCTTTACAAATCTGAAAATTTTGACATACTTAAATATTTCTATGATAATTATGCTTCTAATGCCTATGTTGAACCATACATTGAGGACTACCCCACTGTCCAAGAAGAGACTAATATTTTGCAGGAGTCTATGGAAGAAGAAATTGATGAAACTGTGAGCTCATTGGATGAAAAAGATGAGGAGGAGAGCGAAGAACAAAAGGAGGAAGAGCGGATTAGCTACCCATGCCCACCTTCTAATAAGACTAACTCTTCAACTCATACATTGTTTAATTTCCCTTCGTGCTTACCGAAGGATGATTGCTATGATGATTGTTATGATCCCGTTGATTCTCTTGAAATGTCCCTTTTTGATGATGCTTGCTATGCTTGTGGCCAAGATGCCAATATGAATTATGCTTATGGAGATGAACTTGCTATAGTTCCTTATGTTAAACATGAAAGTGTTTCTATTGCACCCACACATGATAGTCCTATTATCTTTTTGAATTCTCCCGACTACACTATATCGGAGAAGTTTGCCCTTATTAAGGATTATATTGATGGGTTGCCTTTTACCGTTGCACATGATGATTTTGATGAATATAATATGCATGTGCTTGCTGCTCCTACTTGCAATTATTATGAGAGAGGAACTATATCTCCACCTCTCTATGTTTCCAATATGATAAAATTGCAAGAAACTGCTTATGCTATGCATTGGCCTTTACTTTGTGTGCATGAATTGTTCTTTTATGACATGCCGATGCATAGGAAGAGATTTATACTTCGTTGTTGCATGATATATGTTACTTTGTGCTCACTACTAAATTACAAATCATTGTTAATTAAAATTGGCTCTGATATACCTTAGGATCCGGGTGGATCCATTACTTGAGCACTATATGCCTAGCTTAATGGCTTTAAAGAAAGCGCTGCCAGGGAGACAACTCGGAAGTTTTAGAGAGTCATTTATTTCTATTGAGTGCTTTCATATAGTTTAAAAACAACAAAAATAAAGAAGGGAATCCAAAACTTTTTCAAAAAGGAAAGTGAAAGTGAGAAAGACAAGCATTGTTGAAGTGGGAGAGCTCCTTGAACTTTGTTCATGCTCACGACAACTTTGTGAATCTTGATTACAGAAACTTTTCAACAAAAATAATTATCCCCTTGTACAATTCCATTGTATTATAAAAATAATTTGCCAAGGTTTGCCTTTAGGATGTTTACATTTGTTTGATGGTTTGTACGGTGCAGGATAGAAACTTTGGCTGCAGTGCGCGATTTTAAATTTTTAGCTGGAACATCAAATGGTTCTGATTCGTTTTGCACTGTATTTATATACAAATTGTTTATTTTTACTAATTTTTGTAGAATTTTTCAAGTATCATAGGTATGGTTAATGTTCAGATTATTACAGACTGTTCTGTTTTAGACAGATTCTGTTTTTGATGCATAGTTTGCTTGTTTTGATGAAACTATCAATTTATATCAGTGGATTAAGCCATGGAAAAGTTATATTACAGTAGGCACAATGCAAAAACAAAATATGAATTGGTTTGCAACAGTACTTAGAGTAGTGATTTGCTTTATTATACTAACGGATCTTACCGAGTTTTCTGTTGAAGTTTTGTGTGGATGAAGTGTTCGATGATCGAGAAGGTCTCGATGTGAGAAGAAGGAAGAGAGGCAAGAGCTCAAGCTTGGGGATGCCCGAGGCACCCCAAGTAAATATTCAAGGAGACTCAAGTGTCTAAGCTTGGGGATGCCCCGGAAGGCATCCCCTCTTTCTTCAACAAATATCGGTATGTTTTCGGATTCGTTTCGTTCATGTGATATGTGCAATCTTGGAGCATCTTTTGCATTTAGTTTTCATTTTTATTTTATGCACCATGCTGGTATGAGGTAGTCCTTGGTTGATTTATAGAATGCTCTTTGCACTTCACTTATATCTTTTGAGTATGGCTTTATAGAATACTTCATGTGCTTCACTTATATCATTTGAAGTTTGGATTGCCTGTTTCTCTTTACATAGAAAACCGCCATTTGTAGAATGCTCTTTTGCTTCACTTATATTTGTTAGAGCGTGGGCATATATTTTGTAGAAAGAATTAAAACTCTCTTGCTTCACTTATATCCATTTAGAGAGATGACAGGAACTGGTCATTCACATGGTTAGTCATAAAATCCTACATAAAACTTGTAGATCACTGAATATGATATGTTTGATTCCTTGCAATAGTTTTGCGATATAAAGATGGTGATATTAGAGTCATGCTAGTGGGTAGTTGTGGATTATTAGAAATACTTGTGTTGAGGTTTGTGATTCCTGTAGCATGCACGTATGGTGAACCGTTATGTAACGAAGTCGGAGCATGAGGTATTTATTGATTGTCTTCCTTATGAGTGGCGGTCGGGGATGAGCGATGGTCTTTTCCTACCAATATATCCCCCTAGGGGCATGCGTAGTAGTACTTTGCTTCGAGGGCTAATAAACTTTTGCAATAAGTATATGAGTTCTTTATGACTAATGTTGAGTCCATGGATTATACGCACTGTCACCCTTCCACCATTGCTAGCCTCTCTAGTACCGCGCAACTTTTGCCGGTACCATAAATCCACCATATACCTTCCTCAAAACAGCCACCATACCTACCTATCATGGAATTTCCATAGCCATTCCGAGATATATCGCCATGAAACTTCCATCATCATCATATACATGACTTGAGCATTCATTGTCATATTGCTTTGCATGATCGTAAGATAGCTAGCATGATATTTTCATGGCTTGTCCGTTTTTTGATGTCATTGCTACGCTAGATCATTGGACATCCCGGTACACCGCCGGAGGCATTCATATAGAGTCATATCTTTGTTCTAGTATCGAGTTGTAATATCGAGTTGTAAGTAAATAAAAGTGTGATGATCATCATTATTAGAGCATTGCCCCATGAAAAAAAGAGAGGCCAAAGAAGCCTAAATGAAAAAAGGGGGCCAAAGAAGCCCACACAAAAAAGGGGGCAATGTTACTATCCTTTTACCACACTTGTGCTTCAAAGTAGCACCATGTTCTTCATATAGAGAGTCTCTTGAGTTATCACTTTCATATACTAGTGGGAATTTTCATTATAGAACTTGGCTTGTATATTCCAATGATGGGCTTCCTCAAATGCCTGAGGTCTTCATGAGCAAGAAAGTTGGATGCACACCCACTTAGTTTCAGTTTGAGCTTTCATACACTTATAGCTCTTAGTGCATCCGTTGCATGTCAATCCCTACTCACTCACATTGATATCTATTGATGGGCATCTCCATAGCCTGTTGATACGCCTAGTTGATGTGAGACTATCTTCTCCTTTTTGTCTTCTCCACAACCACCATTCTATTCCACCTATAGTGCTATATCCATGGCTCACGCTCATGTATTGTGTGAGGGTTGAAAATGCTGAAGCGCGTTAAAAAGTATGAACCAATTGCTCGGCTTATCATCAGGGTTGTGCATGATGTGAATATTTTGTGTGGTGAAGATGGAGCATAGCCAGACTATATGATTTTGTATGGATAACTTTCTTTGGCCTTGTTATTTTGAAAAGACATGATTGCTTTATTAGTGGGCTTGAAGTATTATTGTTTTTATGTCAAATGATAGACTATTGCTTTGAATCACTCGTGTCTTAATATTCATGCCATGATTAGACATGGGATCAAGATTATGCTAGGTAGCATTCCACATCAAAAATTATCTTTTTTATCATTTACCTACTCGAGGACGAGCAGGAATTAAGCTTGGGGATGCTGATACGTCTCCGTCGTATCTATAATTTTTGATTGTTCCATGCCAATATTCTACAACTTTCATATACTTTTGGCAACTTTTTATACTATTTTTGGGACTAACATATTGATCCAGTGCCAAGTGCCAGTTCCTGTTTGTTGCATGTTTTTTGTTTCGCAGAATATCCATATCAAACGGAGTCCAAATGGGATAAAAAACTGACAGAGATTTTTTTGGAATATATATGATTTTTTGGAAGAAAAATCCATGCGAGACGGTGCCCGAGGGGGCCACGAGGCAGGGGCGCGCGCCCCAGGGGGCCAGGCGCGCCCCTGACCCTTGTGGCCACCCTGTAAGGCGGTTGGTGTCTTTCTTTCGCCAAAATAAAGCTAATATCTAGATAGAGACCGTGTTAAAATTTCAGCCCAATCGGAGTTACGGATCTCCGGGAATATAAGAAACGGTGAAAGGATAGAATCTGGGAACGCAGAAATAGAGAGAGATAGAGAGACAGATCCAATTTCGGAGGGGCTCTCGCCCCTCCCATGCCATGGAGGCCAAGGACCAGAGGGGAAACCCTTCTCCCATCTAAGGAGGAGGTCAAGGAAGAAGAAGACAAAGGTGTAACGCCCTCGATGCGGCTATATCTCCTATGTGTCGAAGCACGACTTAGAGGCATAACCGCATTGAAAGCAATGTCGCAAGTAAGGTAATCTTCACAACAACCCATGTAAATAGATAAAAGGGGAAAGGAAACATAGTTGGCTTACACTCGCCACGTCACACAAATACATGAATAACATTACAATAATCCAATACACTCATGGTCCGAGTACGGTACCAAAATAAAGATCAACCCCCACATGCGACAAAGTCCCCGATCGTCCCAACTGGGCACCACTACTGATCATCTGGGAAAGACACATAGTAACGACGAGAGTCTTCATCGAACTCCCACTTGAGCTCAAGCGCATCGTCTGGAGCGGTATCATCGGTCCCTGCATCTGGTTTGGAAGTAAACTGTGAGTCATGCGGACTCAGCAATCTCGCACCCTCGTGATCAAGGCTATTTAAGCTTATAGGTAAGGCAATGTATGATGTGGAGCTGCAGCAAGCGACTAGCATATATGGTGGCTAACCTATTCGCAAAAGAGAGCGAGAAGAGAAGGCAAAAGCACGATCGAACAACTATGATCAAGAAGTGATCCTAGAACAACCTACGTCAAACATTACTCCAACACCGTGTTCACTTCCCGGACTCCGCCGAGAAGAGACCATCACGGTTACACACACGGTTGATTCATTTTAATTAATTTAAGTTTCATGTTATCTACAACTGGACATTAACAAATTTCCATCTGCCCATAACCGCGGGCACGGCTTTCAAAAGTTCAAATCCCTGCAGGGGAGTCCCAACTTAGCCCATCACAAGCTCTCATGGTCAACGAAGGATATTCCTTCTCCCGAGACATTCCGATCAGACTCGGCATCTCGGTTACAAGACATCCTCGACAATGGTAAAAACAAGTCCAGCAACACCGCCCGAATGTGCCGACAAATCCCGATAGGAGCTGCACATATCTCGTTCTCAGGGCACACTCAGATGAGCCAGACGTCGGGTAGGCTAGCCCAGAGTTGCCCCTGGTAGCCCCGGACATCGCTCAGTTGGACCAACACTTAGAGAAGCACTGGCCCCGGGGGGGGGGGGGGTAAAATAAGATGACCCTTGAGTCCGCGAAACCCAAGGGAAAAAGGCTAGGTGGCGAATGGTAAAACCAAGGTTGGGCATTGCTGGAGGAGTTTTATTCAAGGAGAACTGTCAAGGGGTTCCCATTATAACCCAACCACGTAAGGAACGCAAAAACCCGGCAACATAACACCGATATGACGGAAACTAGGGCGGCAAGAGTGGAACAAAACACTAGGAAAAAGGCCGATCCTTCCACCCTTTACCAAGTATATAGGTGCATTAAGATAACAAGATAATATAGTGATATCCCAATAATAAACAAATGTTCCAACGAGGAACGATCTCCAATCTTCACCTGCAACTAGCAATGCTATAAGAGGGGCTGAGCAAAGCGGTAACATAGCCAAACAACGGTTTGCTAGGACATGGTGGGTTAGAGGTTTGACATGGCAATTTGGGAGGCATGATAAGCAACTGGTAGGTATCATAGCATAGGCATAGCAAAAGAGCGAGCATCTAGCAAGCAAAGATAGAAGTGATTTTGAGGGTATGATCATCTTGCCTGCAAAGTTGTCAGAGTTGACTTGATCCTCATAAGCGAACTCAACGGGCTCCTCGTTCACGAACTCGCCTCCCGGCTCTACCCAAACAAGAACAACAAGCAAACGGAACACAATCAACCACGTGCAATGCTCAAACAACATGATGTAAACATGGTATGATATGCGGGATGCGGTATGTGATGCATATGTAAGATTTGACAAAGAATGATTGAACCTAGCCTCAACTTGGAAATCCAAGAGTGTCACTGGAAAGGTGACGTGATTTCGGTTGAAATCGATATAAAGATAACTGGAATCGGATGCACGGTTTGGAAATGGCAAGCAAAACAAATATGGCACCGGTCTGCGATAATCAGCAAGTAACCAACTAAATGCATCAAGATAAATATGCTACAGCACTCAAACATGACAACAAAATACATGACAGGGATCCAATCATGAAGCTTGACAATAGATGAATACTGAGCTACGGCTAATTCATTCATTAACAGGTTCAAACAAGCATGGCAAAAGTGCAAATGATAACAGGTTTCAGACTTAGTGAAATTAACACAAGTCTGAAATTTAACATCAGGAAGCACACTTTAGAGCATGAAAACTATATGTTACAGGAACTTAACATGGCAAAGAAAGGCATGGCATGAAGCTACTCAAAGCACTTAACAAAAGTCCGTTAGTGAACTTGAGCCAAAAGGGATCAGAAAATACAATTGCAAGCATGTGAACATGGCAAAAATATAAACAGATTTAGACTTGGTGAAAAACTGGAGCATGCAAAACAGTTAACGAGTAGGCATGTTTACGAGCTCGGTGCACTCACTATAGAGTATGGCATGACAAACTAAGCATACACCCATCAAGAATACATATCATAGAAACTAGAAATGGCAATAACAACAACATAGCATGCACGGATCAATAGCAACATCCTCGGCAAAATCGCTAAACATGTCAACAATCTGCCAGGATTCACGATATAGCAAAAGTAGAGCTCGATTGACTCAAGCTAGGATTCTCCATAATTGCAAACAAAGATATGGATGGATAGAGCACCATAATGTTAACACAACTTCCTTACTGATCATCCTCAAAAGAGGCACGGATCACTAGGAAACAACATGAACATATGGCATAACAACAAAAACAGAACAAGGACTTAGTGAAATTCTAAGTCCCTGAAATCAGCATTACCGATTACGCTACTTTGCAAGCTTGTGCTAATCACCGCAAATATCACAAAAATACATGGCAAGCACCTCTGTAAAGATGGCATGGCATTTAACAAAACACATGTAGAGCTCAGGATCATAGCATGCACACATTAAGCATGGCAAAAATGACAAAAATCTATTTGATGAAACAGATCTGACAAATTCCTCACATAGCCCTCTTCCAACAGCATTTTGGGCATCAAGACGAGCTCAAATGAAAATGATGCAATGAGATGAAATGATGTACTCGTCGATACGAACATTTTGATATGCTACACGCACAAATTGGAGCTACGGATGCAGAGTTACGACATGATGAAAATTGCCAAAAAATTAGGGTTAGAGGGGAAGAAGTCAACCGAGACCTAGATTTGGCCGGCGCGGTTACTGTAGTAGGGCACGAAAAACGAGGACCGCCGGGGACCTGTTTGCCGGAAACAGAGGGAGTTCGCCGAAGGGGGTCGTCGGAGGGCGGGGGAGCTCGTCGCCGTCCGGCGAGCTGCGGGCGGCGGCAGCGTTGAGGCGGCGGGGCGGCGACCGGCGCCGGACGGGGCCGGAGGTGGCCGGTGGTGGTGGCGCGCTGGCGGTCGCCGCCGGCGTCGGGAGGCGGAGAAGGCGGCGGCTCGGCTCCCCAGGCGCGCGCGGGGTGAGAGGAGGCCGGCCCGGTGGTGCGCAGAGGAGGGCCGTGGCTGGGCCTTGCGGGCCGGCACGGTCGGCGGTGATGGGAGGAGGCGGTGACAGGTGGCGTACGGAGATTGGCGGCGGTGGTATGTCCGTTAGGCGGCAGACATGTCCGGCGGCGGCGAGAGCAAACTTTTTAGGGTTAGGGTAGAATGATCCGCAAATTTTTTGGGGAAGGCCTTTATATAGGGGTAGAGGAGGCTAGGAAGCTCCAAATGGAGTGCGGTTTTCGGCCACGCGATCGTGATCGAACGCTCTAGATGATGGAGAGGGTTTAGGTGGGTTTTGGGCCAAATTGGAAGGGTGTTGGGCTGCAACACAAACGAGGCCTTCTCGGTCCCTCGGTTAACCGTTGGAGTATCAAACGAAGTCCAAATGGCGCGAAACTTGACAGGCGGTCTAGCAGTAGTAAACCAAGGCCGCTTGGCAAGTCTCAGTCCAATCCGGAAATGTTTAACCCCCACACATGAAAAAAGGTAGAAAGGACCACTGGAGGAGATAGGAGCGCCAGAATGCAAAACGGATAACGGGGAAAATGCTCGGATGCATGAGACGAACATGTATGCAAATGCAATGCACATGATGACATGATATGAGATGCATGACAAAGGCAACAACACACGGAGACAAAAACCCCACACCGATGACATAAAATAACTTAGCGCTGGAGAGGGGCCCCCCCTCTCCCCTTCTCTTCCGGTGGCGCTGGAACGCTGCCGTGGCCATCATCATCATCACCGCGATCTACACCAACACCTCCGCCATATTCACCAACATCTCCATCACCTTCCCCCCCTCTATCTACAGCGGTTCACTCTCCCGCAACCCGCTGTACCCTCTACTTGAACATGGTGCTTTATGCTTCATCTTATTATCCAATGATGTGTTGCCATCCTATGATGTCTGAGTAGATTTTCATTGTCCTATCGGTGGTTGATGAATTGCTATGATTGATTTAATTTGCTTGTGGTTATGTTGTTGTCCTTTGGTGCCCATCATATGAGAGCGCGCGTGGATCACACCATAGGGTTAGTTGTATGTTGATAGGACTAGTATTGGAGGGCAAGAGTGACAGAAGCTTCAACCTAGCATAGAAATTGATGCATACGGGATTGAAGGGGAACCAATATATCTTAATGCTATGGTTGGGTTTTACCTTAATGAAAGTTAGTAGTTGTGAATGCTTGCTAATAGTTCCAATCATACGTGCATAGAATTCCAAGTCAGGGATGACATGCTAGCAGTGGCCTCTCCCACATAATACTTGCTATCGGTCTAGTAAAGTAGTCAATTGCTTAGGGACAATTTCACAACTCCTACCACCATTTTTCCACACTCGCTATATTTTCTTTATTGTGTCTTTGCTTAAACACCCCCTACTTTTTATTTACGTAATCTTTATTATCTTGCAAACCTATCCAACAACACCTACAAAGTACTTCTAGTTTCATACTTGTCCTAGGTAAAGCGAACGTCAAGCGTGCGTAGAGTTGTATCGGTGGTCGATAGAACTTGAGGGAATATGTGTTTTGCCTTTAGTTCCTTGTTGGGTTCGACACTCTTACTTATCGAAAACTGTTGCGACCCCCTATACTTGTGGGTTATCAGCCGGCCACCCACGCCGGGTCCTTCAAGTGCCGCTTCCACCGCACCAACTCCCAGCGCCACGGCCATGGCCAGGTCCAGGGAAGCCGCCCTTCTTCGCCCCCTTCACCGGCCGCGGCCAACGCGGTGCCACGGCACCCGGCCTCGACGTCCTCGTGACCTAGTGACGCAGCCCAAGCATCGGCCTCGAGAATCAAGAACGCTCGACAACGGAGAGGGAAGGGAAAGATCATATACATGTGATAAGAAAGGGAGTTTATTTACTGCTCCCTCGATGTATTGTTTCCTTTATTTGGAGATTGATTACCATCCGTGAGTTAAGGTAAGGTTAATGTGATTGAACGATTTTTCTGAAAGTCAAATATTTGTTTTCTAATTAATGTGATTGAGTGATTTAAGGTAAGGTTAATTAATTTAAATTTGATATTTAGAGATTGTTCGTGATTGATTCTACATTACTAAATAACTTGCGTCTGTATGGAAAGTTCTGATCTATTCAGATTTCTTTCGTTGTGTGAGAGGGTGACGCGAAAATAAACCGATGAAGTGGGGAGAGGGGACGAAAAAAATCTACGAAAAAATGAGATGGAGAGGGGGAGGGAACGAGCGAACGAAACGATGTACGTACTGAGACATTATTAGGAGTAGAGAATAATGAGATAATATTCCCTTACAAATTAAGTAGGTACATAAATGCTTTAATAATGAGATTTCTTAAAATTGGTTATTTGTTTCCTAACTAATTAATGTGATTGAGAGATTTACGGTAATTAATTTAGATTTGAACTTTAGAAATTGATCGTGATTGATTCTTTCACTTGCGTCAGTACTCAGTATGGAAAGTTCTGATCCGTTCAGATTTTTTTCGTTGTGCGTGAGGGTGATGCGAAACTAAACTGGTGAGATGGGGGAGGGGACGAAAAAAAACCAGCGAAATAAAATGGTTGAAAGTGGTGGGACGAAAATAAACCATACGAGGCTACTAACTGCTCCATTAGGAGTAGAGATCACCTCTCCGCACCTTCCAAACATAGAAAGTTTTTGAAGCATTTAAAGCCCAAGTCATACTTTTCCAAAAGGGGGGCCCAATTTTTTGTTTGGCCCACAGAACATTCGGCGAGTGAGTGTTGTTGGATAAACAGCAACTGATCTTTACTGAGGGCCAAGGGCCATTACATATACATGTGTGACAAAGTACAAAAAACATCTTATACAATGGGGATATGCCAAACGGAGACTTTACACATCTAACACCCCCCCTCAAACTCATGGTGGATTAACAACACTGAGTTTGGAGAGGAAAAAACCATGCCGCGCTCGAGTCTGTGCCTTCGTGAAGAAGTCAGCCAACTGTAACTCAGAGGGCACATAGTGAAGAGCGAGAGTCTGATCCTGCACAGCAGCACGCATGAAGTGGGCATCCACACCGATGTGCTTGGTGAGCTCATGCTTCACTGGTTCACGCGCAATACTAATAGCACCGGTACTGTCTGACAGTAAGGGAGTTGAGGTGGTAGCAGACACACCAAAATCCTCAAGTAACCAGTGTAACCAGATCACCTCAGCTGTCAACATAGCCATGGCGCACAACTCAGCCTCTGTACTCGAGCGAGAAACTGCAACCTGTTTCTTTGTCTTCCAGGCAACGAGAGAGCCACCAAGAAAGACACAATAAGCAGACAACGAGCGGCGATCAGAGGGATCACTAGCCCAAGTAGCATCAGAGTAGGCCTGGAGCTTAGGAGAGCTGGAGCGGGTAAAGAAAAGGCGCTGAGAGATCGTGCCACGAAGGTATCGTAAAACACGGAGGATATGACTATAGTGGACAAAGGTGGGGGCGGAAACAAACTGCCTAAGAATGTGGACAGGATAGGAGATGTCAGGACACGTAACAACAAGATAGACAAGACTGCCAACAAGATGATGATAGCGAGTGGGATTAGGAAGAGGGTCACCATCAGTGGCACGAAGCTAAACGTTGAGCTCCATAGGAGTCACAAGTGTGCGCTCATCACCGAGAGCAGCACGAGCAAGAAGATCCTGAATATACTTCTCTTGGGAGATGTAGAAGCCATTAGAGGTCGAGGAGATCTCAATCCCAAGAAAATAGCGAAGGGGACCAATATCAGTCATAAGAAACTGATCGCGAAGACAAGCCTTAACAAAGGCAATGTAGTCAGAGTCGTCGTCAGTGATGATCATGTCATCAACATAGAGAAGGAGAAGAGTCCGACCACGAGGAGACGTGTGAACAAACAACGCGGGATCATGATCACTAGGCAAGAAACTAGCGGCAGTCACCACAGAGGCGAAGCGCTCAAACCAGTTGCGAGGGGCCTGTTTAAGTCCATAGAGGGAGCGACGAAGTCTACAGAACATACCATCAGGAGCATAGTACCCCGGGGGTGGCTGCATATAAACCTCCTCACGCAACTCGCCATTGAGAAAAGCGTTCTGAACATCAAGTTGAGAGACAGACCAATGACGAACAGAAGCCACAACAAGAAGAGTGCGAACAGTGGTCATGTGGGCCACATGAGTGAATGTCTCATCATAATCGCGTCCCTGCTCCTGCTGAAAGCCACGGGCCACAAGACGTGCTTTGTAGCGCTTAAGAGAACCATCAGAGCGAGTCTTAATCTTGTAGAACCACTTGCAGGTGATGGGACGAACACCGGAAGGGAGGGAAACCAGATCCCATGTGCCAGAGCGCTCAAGGGCAGCAAGCTCTTCGTCCATCGCAAGCTGCCATTCATGTTGAGTCATGGCAGTCCGATAGGAAGTGGGCTCATCAATAACAGAGAGACTGTACCGAGAAGGAGAGTAGCGATCAGGCGGGTGGCGAGGCCGAGCACAGAGGTTATGAACCGGGGGAGGCATGAAGGGAGGTGCACCAGAGGTGGAAGGCGCGTCAGGAGAAACATCCTTAGAACAAGGGCAACGAGTATAGTGGAGAGGAAACAGGGATAGAGGGCGACGGACTGGAGATGATGGAGGAGAGGTGTAGGAGGAGGCTGGGGAAGATGGTGTCGGTGGTGAAGGGGAAGGAATGTGAGGTGTAGGAAGAGGAGATGAAATATGAGGCACATAGCAGGGTGTATCGGGGAGAAGAATAAAAGAAATGTCGTCCACGGAAAAGCTCGAGGAAGAAGGACAGGGGTAGTAAGAGAGAGATTTGTCAAAGGTCACATTATGGGACAGAGGGAGTACGATCTTAAGTAGAACAATCACAATTATGATTCATGACTTAAAGTTTGCAAACTCAAGACCACGGTGAAAGCGTTGTAATGTGTAAAGCAGAAACCACGGTGATTATAATGTGTAAAGCATTATAATCATGATTTGGTAATGGGCCAGTCAAAATCATGATGAATTTGTGATGATAGGAGTAGCATGGTTCTTTCTTCGCCATTGCAAGGTGTGACCCATTTGGGTCAGAGCTAAGTTTTCACCCTGGAGCTTGTCGAAGTCAATCATGTATTGTCACCACCACGTTTTCACAACCCTAGTAACTACATGCGATGGGTTAGAGAACCGATCGCCGCCGCTACGCAACCATACATCTGCATCAATCCGTTGCATGTAGTTTGCATCTTGCTGCCGAGGGCAACCACCAGGAGAGAGGAACCCTCGCGAAGGTCTTTCGATGGCCACCGCAATACAAAAAAAGGTCGCCATCGATGTCCAGAGTGGTCACCCGTTGCCGCCATAATCGCCAGAGATGAAGAAGTCGGTTCTGACAAATCAACTAGTCCCGGCAGCCATCGGCATAGACACAATTGTTGTAGCACCCTCATGGAGCCTACGAGCTTCACCACAACGTTGTACATTGCTGCCCTGGTCTGTGGCCACACAAGTCTGGCAGCACACAACCACGCCAAGGTTGGCGGCGGCTCGAGCAACACATGGGCAGCGAGATCCAATCGAGGCAAACCATCGCGAGGGAAAGATCTCGCTGCCATCGACCACGCGAGGGGCTTTGCACTGTGGCCCTGGCCGGTGACGGAGAAGAAAGGAGGCAGAGGATGGACTAGAGTGGTGTTGTTAAATCTGTCGCCTGAGTCGCCCGCAAGACGATGTGAGAGCGTTCCTATTCCTATTTCAAATTTGGCCCCACATGAAAGTCTCTATTCATCTTCTTCTTCCTTCTTTTTTTTCTTCGTTCCGGTGCTCCCATCCTGAGTTTTCCATCTACGGCGACGACGAGTGAGAGGTAGGTAGGCGGCGTATACGTGCACGCCCATGGCGTCGTCGATGAGGATGAGGATGCATAAGAGGATGATAGCATGGACAAGGACAGCGATAGTGCTGGTGGCCATGTTGCTGAGCTCCACCACCCTGGTCCTCATTGGCAACTAGAACAATAAATAATATTGGTTGTATGCATCATTCGATGTAGAGGCCGGTGGTTATACCCCTTTTCAAAAAAATACAATAAACACCTATCCCAGTCTAAAATGATAAATATGTTAGCAAGGACATCACTATTTGACGCATTATGCATCAAATTGTTGGGGTGTCGCACAAACGATCGAAGCGATCATCCAAGATGAGAGGCCCATTTAGTAGTGAGGTGTCAATTCCACCCATCCTAGTTTTGGGAACCTTCTATAAGGTTCCTGGCCGGTTTTCGAAATCTTCTAAAGTGGTTGTTTGGATGTCAAGAATTAAACATGAGATTCTAGAAAAATAGTTTTTAGAGGATTTTTAGGAAAACCAATTTTAGTTAGTTATTCTGTTAAGATAAGTTTACAGAATTTCTTGTTTGGATAGGGAAAAGGGAAACGTTTCCACCCGGTGCGCCGGCCGAAACATTGGGCCGGATGCATGCGGGCGTTACGCATGGTGGGGCCAGGCATCGCTTTCCGATCTCTTATCTCTTCCCGTTTTCACGTCTTTGTTTGTTCTCCTCCACTCATCCCCCTCCTTCCTCTGCTTTCTTTTCCATCTTTAAAAGCTTCAACACCAGACACGAAAGCTGGGCGGCCATGGCGCAACCGAAAAAAGGCTGCAATCGACAGATGAAAATGCTGCATCCGGCACCTGAAAAAGCTTCATGAGACTATGGTGCTTTACAACCTAGATGCGACCGGCGACGGCGAGGACGGCATTTTTGCTGCAACCGCCTTGACTTTTTGCTACTATCGGCGACATGTTTTGCTACATCAGTTTGGTTCCAGCTCGAGGCGCCACACTCAACGACAAATCAGGAGCCACGGGAGCTGCAACCAGCGGTTGGTCGAGCTGTACCTAGCAGTTGGTCGAGCTGCATCGAGCGACGCTATCGGCGGCGAGCTGCAACCGTGCATCAATCAGTTGTGCTCTTCAACGGCAAGGTTGCAACCGCGCACGTCGGAGCTGCAACCGGCGTTTGGGGGAGCTGCAAGGCTTTGGCTCTTTTGAGATGCGGATTTTTGCTGAAAACCGGCGACACCAACTGCTAGCGCGGCAAAAGCTTCAACCAGTGTCTAAAATAGCTTCAACCGATGAAGAAAAAAGCTTCAACCCCATGAAAAAAGCTTCAATGGATGTGAAAAAAAGCTTCAATAACAAATAAAGCTTCAACCAGTATGTGAAAAAGTTTCAACCGGCGAAGGAGGAAGCTTCAACCATGGAAAGAGCTTCAATCGATGTTGGAAAAAAGCTTCAAAACATGGAAAAAGTTTCAACTAGCATGAAAAAAGCTTCAAACAGCATGCAAAAAAGCTTCAACCGGCGCGACATGTTGACGATGGTGCGAGCTGCAGCCGACGACACAGCAGCGCTACGATGGCAACGGGTGAGCCGGGGGACGAGGTGTTGCAACCATCAATCGACGGAGCTACCACCATTCATGCCGAAGCTACAAGCGGGTGGGATGGGGCAAGGGCGGAGCTGCGTCTAGCCGGCGGCGGATCTACGTAGTCGGCAGCGGCGCTGCATATGGCGAGCACGGGGCGAGCGCCACGGGTGGTCTTTTTTTTCTCCAAGCGCACATGGGAAGGAAGGAAGACGATGCATTTAACCCCCGCGCTAATCAGGGCCCTTAATGTGTGCTAGATCGAACGCTAGGCAGCAGACCGGCTGAAATTTTCGGCCGGCGCGCCGGCGCCTAGCGGTGCCCCTAGGGAAGATAAGTAAACGCGTTTAGTCACTGCGGCTGCTTCCCCATGGACGGGGGTGATGTCGGTGTCAAAACCGGCGGATCTCGGGTAGGGGGTCCCGAACTGTGCGTCTAGGCCGGATGGTAACAGCAGACAGGGGACACTTTGTTTTACCCAGGTTCGGGCCCTCTCGATGGAGGTAATACCCTACTCCTGCTTGATTAATATTGATGATATGGGTAGTACAAGAGTAGATCTACCACGAGATCAAGGAGGCTAAACCCTAGAAGCTAGCCTATGGTATGATTGTTGTGTATGGAGTTGATTGCCTACGGACTACAACCCTCCGGTTTATATAGACACCGGATAGGGTTAGGGTTACACAGAGTCGGTTACAATGATGGGAGATCTTGAATATCCGCATCGCCAAGCTTGCCTTCCACGCCAAGGAAAGTCCCATCCGGACACGGGACGAAGTCTTCAATCTTGTATCTTCATAATCCAGGAGTCCGACTGAAGGTATAGTCCGGCTACCCGAACACCCCCTAATCCAGGACTCCCTCAGTAGCCCCCGAACCAGGCTTCAATGACGATGAGTCCGGCGCACAGATTGTTCAGCATTGCAAGGCGGGTTCCTCTCCAAATCTTGTGTACCTGTAGGAATAATGTCTGATTTTTGTAATGTAGTCCTCCTCGGCTTCCATGCCCAATAATGGCCGTCTTCCACGTGTTCAAACAAATGCGAAAAGCCGGGGCGTTTTTACATCCACACCCTAGCCGTATAAACGAGCCGCCTATTTAACGGGATGGGGATTTAGGTCCAAACCACATCTTCTCCTTTCCGCGAGTTATCATCAGAGCGCTTCCAGCAAAGGTCCATTCCAACATGACCAGCCGTCGCAGCTCCTCCCCTCGCCCCTCCGGTCCCAAACCCGGGGACTGGGAGAGTTGCACCATCCCGCATAGCAAGTTAGCGTCACTTCAGGCCCAGGGATTCCTCCCTCAGGCATGCATGGTCCCGGTCCGAGCCAGTCTCGCCACCTATAATGGCGGAAAACAAGCGGAGAACACCCCCAATCCTTCTAAAGGGGAGCGGGTGTGCCTCGTCCCCTACCTAATAAGGGGACTGGGATTTCCAATTCACCCATTTCTCCGCGGGCTTCTGGAGTCTACGGCCTCCAGCTGCACAATCTCACGTCCGCCTCCGTATTGCACATTGCGGGTTTCGTCGCCCTCTGCGAGCTATTTTTAGGCGTTGAGGCTCATTTCGCGCTGTGGAAGAGGTTATTCTGCCTGGTGCCCCGTTCTGAAAAGGGGTCTATATATCAAGTGGGCGGAGCCGAAGTATGGCGCATCGCCGGGACCGGATACCTATCCGGAACCCCAAAGAAGGCGTCCGAGGACTGGCCTTCGGAATGGTTTTACATAGATGACATCCCGCTACCGGACCCTATCCGGGTCGGTCTCCCTGAGTTCAACAGTGCTCCATTGAAGAAATGCTTGAGCTGGCGTCCGCGGAGCTCTCAGAGAGAAAGTGACAGAGACGTCCTTTACCTGATGGGCCGGATAGGACTGTTGGCTCATTCCGGACTAACCATGATTGGAGTCATGGCCGCATGCATTATGCGGGGGGTGCAGCCGCTTCAATATAGAGGCCACCCCATGAGGGATTTCAACGGGGAGGATGACGCCACACGTTACGGTCGTAAGGGGCCGGACTCAACCGCCGCCTTAGTAAAGATCTTATCCTCTTTGTATAAGGGAGAAAAGGAGGAACTCCTCCGCGTCAATCCGCAGGCCGGATTCAGTATGTATGATCCTCCAAGTTGGGTAAGTGAACAATTGCACTTGCCCGTTTGTTTTATACTCCCATGGTTAGATAGGTAGTCTAACGACTTCAATGCAGGAACTGTGACAGGAGGTAAAGGACATAAGCAGCCGCCATCCACAGCCCGAGGACCCAGAACGGTCCCTCAATCCGGACTCCGAAGAGGATCCGGACATATCGGTGGAGCTTATCGACGGGGTATTCCATCAGCTAAGCAAGGACAATACCTTGGTAGCCATCATGGCTGATTACCCAGGGTTAATTCCGGCCTCCCAGGTGACAGAAACCGGAGTCTCCTTCCCTTGAGAGAGATTGCACTCTCGCGTATTCCGGTGTTTCTGACGACAATCGTGTTTTGAAGGGGAGTTTTCCGAGGCAGGAGGCCGAACCTGCGGCGGCTAGCCAACGAGGGGCCGCAGGGCCCCGTGGGGCAAAAAGGAATGAAGTCCGGACTGAGATGCCGGCGCAAAGGTATAGTGCACCTTCTGTTTCCCTGGAGTTATTCTATCAGGGCATACTAACGTTCGTGCTATCTTTAGAACGAAGAGACCTCGCCGGACTACATCCGGAGAGGTTGCCAATCGCGCCTCCACCAGCCAGGCTCCAACGGCTGGCCAGGAAGCGGAGGCGAGCACAAGGCGCGTACCGGACGCTCCTCTGACAGAGGATGAGGATAGACTGTCTGCCACAAATTCTGAAGTGGAGAGTGCCATGAACCACAGGCGTCGCCGGACAGTTCTACGCGACGCTTGTTTCTCCCAAGAGGCTTTAGATGCCTTTAATTCGGGAGATGCGTACCTCCGTGCCGCTCAAAATGGTTTAGCCAGAGCCACGGAGCAGTATGTAAAAGACATACGGGTTAGAAAATTTTGGTCAAATATATATATATACCAGTAGCCCCCGAGACTTGAAACAGTTAGAGCAACTGATTTAAGGATCATTTAATATGCAGGTTCTTACAGAGAAGAATACTGTACTGTCCCAGAAGCTGGAAAAGTGCAAGGCCCAACTAGAGGCCGCACTAACCGCAGCAGGGGAGCCCAAAGAGACCCCCTCAGGTAAGATACACTTCGAAAGATTAGTATTGTGCAGTGTGGGTGCAAATCTGACAAATCGTATTGCAGATGGCACCGGACTCGATCCGGACAAGCAAAAACTCTTACGCCAGCTAAAGGCCGGTGAGAGTATGTTGACAAGGGTGAGGCGAGAGAAGAATGATCTTCAGGATGCCAACACCAAGCTGGACGTCGAACTTAAATATGTTCGTGGCCAGCTGTCGGACTCCGAGAAGGAGAATCAGCGGCTTCGACGCGGCATTTTTAGTAAGTGCTTGAACGAACTTTGAAAAAAGAGTTCGGCAAGGAAGTCGACTAACAGAGTAATGTCTGTAGGTATGCTCACAGGTCGTCCTGAAGAGGAGATGCCTGGTTCTACGGGTGACCTTCTTCCCGAACTCACGCAACTGCACGAGCGAATTCGGCAGGCGATGCGAGGTGTTGCCCAAGCCTTATGGCCTGCCCACTCCGTGCCCGAGGGCCTTGGAGAGCTTGCGGAGAAGCTGAAGGGAGCTCGGCGGTGCTTCCGGTTGTGGAAGATATAGGCCTGCCGACAAGGCGCTAGGGAAGCCTGGGCCATGGTGAAGATCCGTTTTATGAAGTCTGACCCAAACCACATGGCCGACGTCGGACCAGTGGGGCCTGGCGGGAAGGAGATCCCTGTGAGCTTAGTATACGGCCAAGTAGAGTTGGCCGCGAAGTATTCCCAGCAGGACTGTAAATTAGACAGCCTGTTAGATGGTATAGAAGAGGAATACAATCAGTCAGAATGACTATGTAATTTTGAATTGACATGTGTAATGCCTTCTAGCCGGATTGTAGATCGTTTGTCGTTGCCAACCTTTTCGCTTCAACCTCGGGACCTGACGGTCCGGAGTGTGTCCGAATACCATAGCGGTTATATAAGAACCATGGTATGCGTGGAGACCAGGCGTAGGGGTCATTAGTGCTTTATCAGACAAGTGCCCAACTAGTTATGTTATATTACATGGTTAGTAAGAAACATCTTCCAGAGAGAATAGTTCCGTTAGGGGTTCCTTTCGCTGGGAGGCATGCCCTAAAGTGCATGTCCGGACTGCGTAGAAAGACGCAGAAAAAAGCATCTGGGGGCGCATAAAATGAGTAAAAAGATCATTTTTTATCTCACCGACCGAATATTCCCTTAAGAACGCTAGCTTTCGGCTTCACCCAGTCTGAGGTACACATCCGGCTGACCCGGCAGTAACAATCGCAGAGGTGCTCCCTTTACCACCTAGCCGAACAATCGGGAATGTAGGGGTAAGCACAGGAGCCAGGCAACCCAGCTTGGCCAAAACTTAAGTCATATCGATGCATATAATGGTGAAGAAAAAGGTATATGCGGAAGTTTGACGCATGTGTTAGGCATGAAGCCCGTATAAATAAGCTTCTATTAAGGAAGCCCCCAGGTTTAGTGAGCGCGAGTGGCGCGTCACTAGATAAGCCTTTAAGGGCTATAAAAGGAAAGAGGGGAAGGAGAGAAATGTAAGACAGAAAAATGCAAAAAATGGACAGAGGAAGGAGACAAACCCAGAGTCCGGCGCTAGGCATAGAATCTTCGGAGACGGGTGGCGTTCCATGGGTTCGGCTCGAGTCGGTTATCCGACGCATCTCGCAGGCGGTACGCCCCGCCAGTCAGGACTTGGTCGATTATGAATGGACCTTCCCACTTGGGCTTGAGTTTGTCCTTTTTCTTATCCTGCATGCGTAGAACTAGTTCGCCAACATTGTAGTTTTTGGCCCGTACTTCTCTGCTTTGATATCTTTGGGCCTGCTGTTGATAAAATGCGAAACGGGCTTTTGCCATGTTACGCTCCTCCTCCAGGGTGTCCAAGTTGTCCTGCCGATTGAGCTCAGCTTCTCTTTCTTCGTACATGCGCACTCTAGGTGAGTCATGAATTATGTCGCAGGGCAGAATTGCCTCTGCGCCGTACACCATAAAAAATGGTGTGTATCCGGTGGTGCGATTTGGCGTGGTCCGCAGCCCCCATAGCACGGAGTCGAGCTCCTCTACCCAGTGCGTGTTAGATTCCTTGAGGGACCGCACCAGTCTGGGTTTAATGCCGCTCATGATAAGACCATTTGCACGTTCGACCTGGCCGTTGGTTTGTGGGTGATAGGCGGAAGCATAATCGAGCTTGATGCCCATGTTTTTGCACCAGAGTTTTACCTTGTCGGCGGTAAAGTTTGTACCATTATCGGTTATGATGCTGTGAGGGACGCCATAACGGTGTACAACCCCGGATATGAAGTCTATCACAGGTCCGGATTCGGCCGTTTTAACAGGCTTGGCTTCTATCCATTTGGTGAATTTATCCACCATGACCAGTAAGTATTTTTTCCTATCGGTCCCACCTTTAAGGGGTCCGACCATGTCAAGCCCCCAGACCGTAAAAGGCCAGGTGATGGGTATAGTTTGGAGTGCGGTGGGTGGCATATGGCTTTGGTTGGCAAAAAGTTGGCAACCAGCGCATCGTTGGACTAAGTCCTGAGCGTCTGCCCGGGCCGTTGGCCAATAAAAGCCTGTACGGAAAGCCTTGCTAACAAGGGACCGAGCAGCGGCGTGGTGACCACCGAGTCCGGCATGAATTTCAGCCAGAAGGTTCCGCCCTTCCTCTTCGGAGATGCACCTTTGAAGGACTCCGGTAGTGCTTTTCTTATAAAGCTCTCCC
Source organism: Triticum urartu (assembly GCF_003073215.2). Classification (NCBI taxonomy): domain Eukaryota; kingdom Viridiplantae; phylum Streptophyta; class Magnoliopsida; order Poales; family Poaceae; genus Triticum; species Triticum urartu. Next base: position 555,650,644 of record NC_053022.1, on the reverse strand, counting down.
TCATGGACTCTATAGGCTTTAGATCGCCGCACTATGCAGCGTGCCTCGTTTTGGTCCTCCGGGAGTTCCTGCCTAGTAAGGTAGGCTAGGAATGGTTCTGTCCACGGGGCGATGACCACCATTATTACGTGGGCTGAAGGTGTAGTTTCATTGGTAGAGCCTCCAATTGTGTCAGATTGTTCGGCGTCGAGTGGTGCGGCTGGGTCCGGGCTGTTATTTACGGGTTCCCCCTCCCATGTTACGGATGGCTTGAACAATCTTCCCAAAAAGATGTTGGGGGGGACTGCATCGCGTTTTGCTCCGATGTGTGCCAGGACGTCCGCTGCTTGATTGTTTTCTCAGGCTAGATGGTGAAACTCCAGCCCTTCGAACCGAGCTGACATTTTTAGGACGGCGTTGCGGTAAGCTGCCATTTTTGGGTCCTTGGCGTCGAAGTCTCCATTTATTTGGGATATCGCGAGGTTTGAATCCCCGCGTACCTCTAGGCGTTGGATACCCATGGATACTGCTATCCGCAGACCATGTAGGAGGGCCTCATATTCGGCTGCGTTGTTGGAATCCATGTACCTGATCTAGAGCACATATTGGACTGTGTCTCCTGTGGGGGACGTCAGGACGACGCCAGCCCCCAGTCCGGCCAACATTTTGGAGCCGTCGAAATGCATAATCCAGTTTGAATATGTGCCGTACTCTTTAGGGAGCTCGGCCTCCATCCATTCTGCGACGAAGTCGGCCAAAACTTGCGATTTAATAGCTCGCCGTGGCTTATAGGTTATATCGAACGGGAGAAGCTTGATGGCCCATTTTGCAATCCGGCCCGTTGCGTTGCGGTTGTTGATAATATTGTTGAGTGGTACTTCTGAGGCTACTGTTATGGAACACTCTTGAAAGTAGTGTCGTAGCTTCCGGGATGCCATGAATACCGCGTATGCAATCTTTTGATAATGCGGGTATCGTGATTTGCATGGAGTGAGGACAGTGGATACGTACTAGACCGGCCTTTGAAGGGGGAATTTGTGTCCGCCCGTTTCCCGCTCGACAACGAGCACTGCGCTGACAACTTGATGTGTTGCTGCAATGTACAATAACATTGGTTCGCCGGTGTTTGGCGCGGCCAGGACTGGGTTTGTTGCCAATATGGCTTTTATTTCATCAAGTCCGGCCGTGGCGGCCTCCGTCCACTCGAAGTGTTCGGTGCGCCGGAGGAGGCGATAGAGGGGTAGTGCCTTTTCTCCCAAGCGGGAGATGAAGCGTCTTAAAGCCGCCACGCATCCAGTTAATTTTTGTATTTGTTTGAGATCCTTTGGGATATCCAATTGTGACAAAGCCCGGATCTTGGCTGGATTAGCTTCAATTCCTCTACCGGATACAATGAAGCCCAAGAGCTTTCCGGCTGGAACGCCGAAGACGCATTTTTCCGGGTTGAGCTTGATGTCGTATTTTCGGAGGTTATCGAATGTGAGCCTCAAGTCGTCTATTAGAGATTCGAGATGTCTTGATTTGACGACCACATCATCCACGTACGCCTCCACTGTTTTGCCGATCTGATTTGCCAGACATGTCTGGATCATGCGCTGATATGTTGCGCCGGCGTTTTTCATCCCGAAGGGCATTGTGTTGAAGCAGAATGGGCCGTATGGTGTGATGAATGCTATTGCAGCTTGGTCTGATTCTGCCATCTTGATTTGATGGTAACCGGAGTATGCGTCGAGGAAACACAACGAGTCCTGTCCTGCGGTGGCATCGATAATTTGATCGATACGGGGGAGGGGGAAGGGATCCTTTGGGCAAGCCTTGTTAAGGTCTTTAAAATCGACACACAGGTGCCAGGATTTGTCCTTCTTTGGTACCATCACCAAATTTGCTAGCCAGTCTGGATGTTTTATGTCTCTAATGAATCCGGCCTCCAATAGCTTGGCTAGCTCCTCTCCCATAGCCTGTCTCTTGGGTTCAGAAAAACACCGAAGCGCTTGTTTGACAGATTTGAATCCCTTTAGGATATTTAAGCTGTGTTCGGCCAGCTTGCGTGGGATCCCTGGTATGTCTGAAGGGTGCCAGGCGAAAATGTCCCAGTTCTCTCGTAGGAACTCTCGCAGTGCGGCGTCTACATCAGGGTTTAGTCGTGCCCCAATGGAAGCTGTTTTATTGGGGTCCGTTGGGTGGACCTGGAATTTGACTATTTCGTCCGCTGGCTTGAAGGATGTGGATTTGGATCTCTTATCGAGTATCACATCATCCCTGTTAACCCTGGAGCGCAGCGCCATCAGTTCCTCGGCCGCTAAGGCTTCGGATTGTGCCTCAAGGGCTAATGCGGCCGTCTTATTTTTGGCGCAGAGTGCTATGTCCGGTTCACTAGCTAGAGTGATAATTCCATTTGGCCCGGGCATCTTAAGCTTCATGTACCCGTAATGGGGTATTGCTTGGAAGATTGTGAATGCTTCCCGCCCTAGTAAAGCGTGATGTCCGCTTTTAAATGGGGCCACCTGAAACGTGACTTCTTCGGACCTGTAATTATCCGGCGTGCCGAACACCACATCTAGTGTGATTTTTCCTGTGCAGCGCGCTTCCCGACTGGGGATTATTCCTCTAAAGGTTGTGCTGCTTTGCTCGACGCGGTTCCAGTCTATTTCCATTTTTTGAAGGGTTTCCTCATAAATGAGGTTCAATCCGCTGCCTCCATCCATGAGCACCTTGGTGAGGCGAAAGCCGTCCATTATGGGACTGAGGACCAATGCGGCTGGTGCTCGGGCTGTTCGGAATCTAGGTTCATCACTTGCGTTGAAGGTAATGGCAGTGTCGCTCCATGGATTTATTGTTGCAACTTGATAGACTTCGGCGAGGCTGCCGAGTGTTCTTTTTCGCCTATTGTTTGATGCGAAAGTCTCGAAGACCGTGAGAACGGTACTGGTGTTCTCGGGCTGGTTTTCTGCGGCCTCCAGGATTAAGAGATCCTCGCCAATTTTGGCCACCTGCCGGAGTATCCAACATGCTCTAAGGCTGTGAGTTGGTGTGGCGTCCTCTATACTGTGAATTCTACAGGGTCCATCAAGCCACCTTTCCAGTACAGTTCCATGCCCTGTAGAGGGTTTTGGCTTTTTGGTGTTTATCCCGGGTGTCCTATGATGATGCACCCTCTTAGTTCGGACGGGATTACTATTCAAGGCCAGATTATCCCAAAATTTTATTTCGGTTTTCCAGGCGCTTTCCATCGCACAATATTTTTGTATTATGGACGCCAAGTCAGCGAAGCGTGTAATATCACGGTGACTTACGGCGTTAAGGATTCCCTCGTCCGTGTAATTACTGCAAAAAATTGAGATTGCATCTTCCTCGCGGCAATCCTTTATCCTGTTCATAACCAGGAGGAATCTGGCCCAGTAATGATGTACTGTTTCCTCGGGCCTCTGCCTGATTTGGGAGAGATCGCTTATGTTTGGGTGGGCGGGTGTTTTTGAATCTGAAACCTCACCCAATCCAAGATTCGGAGGCCGAAGAGTTTCCGAACTCTGAAGTTCGGATTCTTAGATGTTGTCCAACGAATCTAGCCCGTTGCCTGATCTTAAGCTCAGGTCTTGAGTTACATCCTCCCCTCCGCGGGTATCCGGCTTGGAGGAGTCGGGAATTTGGACGTAGCTAGTCCTTAAAATAGATGAAGGGTCGCCGCACAGCGTCTCTACCACGGCAACGTGGTGGGTGACTTGGGGAGAGTTAATTTCTCTTAGATCGGGTTTAAGCCCAACCTGGTCGTAATCCGTAGCGACCCCCAGGGCGGCGATGCAATCCAAGAGCTCGTTTACGGAAGAGAGCTCCATTGGATCTAGCTGCTCGACAAGCTCCGAGCTGACGTGTAGGTTGCTTTTGATGACCCGAGAGGTCACCGTCGGCGCAACAGCCGAACAGGCGGTCATGAGAAAACCACCTAGCCGGAGGGTTTGGCCGACAGCCAAGGCTCCCTTAGCAACGGCGCCTTCTTTAAAGACGGGAGGAGGCATCCTTCCTGATTGTGACGGCACAGAGGAACTCTCAATGAAAGCACCAATGTCGGTGTCAAAACCGGCGGATCTCGGGTAGGGGGTCCCGAACTGTGCGTCTAGGCCGGATGGTAACAGGAGACAGGGGACACTTTGTTTTACCCAGGTTCGGGCCCTCTCGATGGAGGTAATACCCTACTCCTGCTTGATTAATATTGATGATATGGGTAGTACAAGAGTAGATCTACCACGAGATCAAGGAGGCTAAACCCTAGAAGCTAGCCTATGGTATGATTGTTGTGTATGGAGTTGATTGCCTACGGACTACAACCCTCCGGTTTATATAGACACCGGATAGGGTTAGGGTTACACAGAGTCGGTTACAATGGTGGGAGATCTTGAATATCCGCATCGCAAAGCTTGCCTTCCACGCCAAGGAAAGTCCCATCCGGACACGGGACGAAGTCTTCAATCTTGTATCTTCATAATCCAGGAGTCCGGCTGAAGGTATAGTCCGGCTACCGGAACACCCCCTAATCCAGGACTCCCTCAGGTGACATGAAGCTGCTGATAAGAAATTAGGCAGTTTTCCGATTAAATTAATCCACGAATAAATCATGAGCATGACATGGACAGCATTGATAACACACTGATTACGATCTAACAGAGCATGTACTACGCATATAGTAGAAACATCTACGCATATCGTTAGTACTGCTACAACAGAAAGAAACACGAGAGGGATAAACGATGTGTACCCTCCAATCGGCCACGCAGCGGTGGTGGCGGCGGCAGCAGCCGCGACATCCTCGGTGACCTTCTTGTCGGCCTCGGCCTTCTCAGCGGCGGCACGGTCGGCGTCGGTCGACATGGTGATGACAAAGGTGATGCGGACGTAGATGAACAGAAGTGAGCAGTCGCGTAATCGCTACACAAAAACCTAATCGCCCCTCTCCCGTACAGGATTTGGAGAAGCGGGGTTTCGGAGGCCTGCTCTCCCGTCAACCGTGTACGCGGTGAACGGGACGGAATCGCCGGCGGCAGCAGCAGCAGAGGAACGATGTGGGCGTGGAGGCGGAGATGCATTCTGTTTCGTGGCGGCTAGGGTTGGCAGCGTCCCACATATATATGTGTGGCCGCGCGTGGAGAGACGTGGGCTGAACCCACGTCCAAGTCGGTAGCCCACGATCCGACGTCTCAGATCGTGGCCCTACCTGTCAAAGACTCTCCGTTCCTGACCGGCAAAAAGAAGCGCATAGGAGTGAGCTCGGCTCGGCTCAATCCCGCAACCCGCGGCGCGCCGCGTCGCGTCGTGACGAGGCGTGGCGAGGCGAGCGGAGGAGGAGGAGTGCGCGAGGGCCTCATCTCTTCTCAAGCTCCAATAGCATGATGGAGAGGATCCCTTATAAACCACTCCAACTCTCCTTCCACTTCCGGGGTGGGACTAAACTTCCCACCACCTTGTCATGCCACCTACATGGGCCCTTAGAGATCAAATCTGAAATTGTCATATGGGCTCTAGGCCCATCTCATATTTCAACAATCCCCCACCAGATCTCAGGGGCCCACTTTGTCCTTTGTTCCAAACGCTGTTTTGATATACCAGCATCTCAGTGAAGACCGATTAAGGTCGAGCTCCACCTAGACCAAGTAGTTGCACTCCTTCACAATTGAACAATGGACTATGCCTTGAATTGTCAGTTTGGCGTCAAGAAGTTTCACCACAAGTCTCACTGATACGAGGCCGCTGAAGGCCGACCCCTCGGGTGGAGCATATTAGTCACACTCCTGGCCTGTTCATGAGCTTGCTAGAGATCACCCCAATCTCATAGACTGTGACTAGCAGTCGGGCTCATATAGGTGTGTTCCTCCAAAGATCGCTCTGTAGGATAGCATCTTGCTTATGCATATAAGCCTTGGAACACATTAAGACAGTAGTCATCCTTCCATACAGTTTCCGAGAGTATTGCATCTCCAACGGAGTGGGTAATTAAAGTTACTCTCCTCAGTTCACCACTGGCTTGTTTTCCCAGGTCCTACTTCACGGGATCTCCGATCACATAGGTTGGGTTACTACCAAGGCAACTCATGTGGGTCTCATACCCATCTCCCTTGATGCGCTATCTATCACAACACGTGATAGCCCTTTAGTAAAGGGATCTGCCAGATTCTTAGCCGTTTGAATATAATCCAATGCTATCACTCCGGAGTTCCTCAATTTTCTGACAGCTTTAAATCTCATTCTTATGTGTTTGTTGGACTTCATGTTGTCCTTTGAACTCTTCACCTTGACAATAACTGTTTGATTGTCACAGTTCATAAGAATGGCCGGAACCGACTTCTCAACCACTGGCAAGTCCATCAACAGATCTCGAAGCCATTCTGCTTCGCCACCCGATGTGTCTAATGCTGTTAATTCTGCTTCCATTGTCGATCTTGTTAAGATCGTTTGCTTGCAAGACTTCCAGGAAATAGCACCACCTCCAAGAGTAAACATATACCAGTTGTGGCCTTCATCTCATCAGCATCAGAGATCCAATTCGCATCACTATACCCTTCAAGTACCGACGGGTATCCGGTATAGTGAAGTCCATAGTTCATAGTACCTTTCAGATAGCGCATAACTCTCTCAAGAGCACGCCAATGTACATCACCCGGTTTGGAAACAAACCGGCTCAGTTTGCTAATAGCAAATGCAATGTCAGGCCTCGTTGTGCTTGCTAGATACTGGAGTGACCAACAATCTGAGAGTATCTCAATTGATCTATAGATTTTCCTTTAGACTTTCGAATCAGCACACTAGGATCATATGGTGTTTGAGATGGTTTGCAGTCCGAATATCCAAAACGACTCAACACCTTCTCAACATAATGGGATTGCAGAAGTGTAATCTCACCTTCATCATCTCTCAATAGCTTGATGTTGAAGATAACATCAGCCACTCCAAGGTCCTTCATCTCAAAGTTCTGAGATAGGAAAGACTTAACTTCCTCGATCAACTTGAGATTAGTCCCAAATATCAGTATGTCATCAACTTACAAACACAGTATAACTCCTTCGCCCCCACCATAGCGATAGTATACACATTTGTCGGCCTCATTAACAACAAAGCCAACAGATGGCAACGTTTCATTAAACTTGTCATGCCATTGCTTAGGTGCTTGTCTCAGGCCATACAAAGATTTCACCAACTTACACACCTTTCCTTCCTGACCATCCATCACAAAGCCATCAGGCTGTTGCATATAGATTTCCTCCTTTAGCTCTCCGTTCAGGAAAGCCGTCTTAACATCCATCTGATGAATGAGAAGACCATGTGAGGCCGCCAACGAGAGTAATACTCGAATGGTGGTCAGTCTGGCCACAGGTGAATAGGTGTCGAAGAAATCTTCTTCTTCTTTCTGGGCGTAGCCCTTGGCCACAAGCCTAGCCTTGTACTTTTCTATCATACCGTCGGGCCTAAGCTTCTTCTTGAACACCCACTTGCATCCCAATGGTTTGCAACCATAAGGACGTTCCGTAAGCTCCCAAGTCCCGTTAGCCATGATGGAATCCATCTCGCTACGGACCGCATCCTTCCAGTAGTCAGCTTCTGGAGATGCATACGCTTTTGAAATAGAAGTGGGATTATCCTCCACGAGGTATATGAAGAAATCATCAGCAAAGGTCTTTACAGTCCTTTGTCTCTTGCCCCTACCAAGGGATTCCTCATTATCCTCCTCAGGATTTTCATCATGTGTTTGATTATAATATTCCATCGGAATGGCAGGTTCAGGAGTCTCCTCAGATTCCTGTCTAGAAGTGCTTTGTACATCTCTTATGGAGAAAATGTCCTCAAAGAATGTAGCATCTTTAGACTCCATAATTGTACCGACCTTCATGTCAGGTACCTCAGATTTCACTACTAGAAATCTATAGCCAACACTATTCATAGCGTGGCCCAAATTAACACAATGCACAGTCTTTGGTCCAAGCTTACGCTTTTTGGGGATCGGCACATTAACTTTCGCCAAGCATCCCCAGGTACGTAAGTACGAGAGTGTTGTCCTTCTCTTGGTCCACTTCTCGTAAGGAGTGATCTCGTTATCCTTTGTCGGAACTTTATTCAGGACATGACAGGATGTCATTATAGCCTCCCCACACCATGCCTTGGATAAACCCGATGTATCTAACATGGCGTTAACCAAATTAGTTAGAGTACGGTTTTTCCGCTCGACAACCCCGTTTGACTGGGGTGAGTAGGGAGGCGTCCTCTCGTGAATAATGCTGTGTTCCGCACAAAAGGCATCAAACTCTTTCGAGAAGTACTCTCCACCACGATCTGACCGGACTCGTTTAATTTGCTTTTCAAGTTGATTCTGAACTTTTGCCTTATAGATTTGGAAGGAGTGTAGAGCCTCATCTTTAGTATTTAACAGATACACATAGCAATATCTAGTGGAATCATCTATCAAAGTCATGAAATATTTCTTTCCACCTTTAGTCAACACACCATTCATCTCACAAAGATCAGAATGTATGAGTTCCAGTGGCGCCAAGTGTCTCTCCTCTGCTGCCTTGTGAGGCTTGCGAGGTTGCTTAGATTGCACACACGAATGGCACTTAGAACCTTTGGCTAAAGTGAAACTCGGGATTAAATTCGATTTTGCTAGCCGCGTCATAACACCGAAACTAATGTGACAAAGACGTGAATGCCATACTTCAGATTCATTAACACTCAAATGAATATTGTTCACGACTTTATTACATAGATCTGCAAGAGAAAGGCGGAACATGCCTCCGCATTCATAACCCTTTCCAAAAAATAGTCCATATTTCGTAACAACTAATTTATTAGACTCGAATACCAACTTAAACCCTTCTCTACATAGAAGGGATCCACTAACGAGGTTCTTCTTGATGGCGGGGACATGTTGCACGTTCTTCAGCTGCACGATCCTTTCTGAAGTAAACTTCAGATCGACTGTCGGGGATATACCCCGCGGCGTAAACCGGCCGGAAGTATAACCCGGCCGGACTAGGCGTTTCATTGGTAAACCTCCAGAGGATTGGCGGTTTACGTGATTGGCGGTTTACATGTCTGGCGGTTCACGTGTCTGGCGGTTCACTGGTATGACGATTCACGAACCTGAAGACTCATTGGTGACCCGGTGCGTGTTCCAGATGGATGACAAGGCCCAAGGCCCAGCAGGCCGGTTTATGTTAATGGTGGGCTGGTTTAAGAGGAAAGGCATGAGGAACATTTATCTTACAAGGAGTTAAGACCTCGACTTGTATCCGGTTTGTATTAGAGATAGACTAGTCCTAATCCTAATAGGACTCTACATGTAACCCGCCCCTCCAACATATATAAGGAGGGGCGGGGCTCCCCAAAAGGGACAAGATTCACAAGTTCCACAAGTTGGACAAGTTAGGTTTAGACAATAGCTCTCGAGATAGAGCACTCTTGTAACCGTGATCATCATCAATATCAATGAAGCAGGATGTAGGCTTTTACCTCCACCGTGAGGGGCCGAACCTGGGTAAAACATCGCGTCTCTCGTCCCGCTCAACCCCTCTCAAGCTACCACATAGGTGCGTTGGCCTCGCGACTAAGTCCTGACACCTAGGACATCTGCCGTGACAATTCCACGACAGTTGGCGCCCACCGTGGGGCCTGCGCACGGTGGTGATGAGTTCTTGGTGGGATCTCTCCCAGGGATCGAGAAGGCCACAAATTTTTCCGGATGAAGAAGAGCCGGATTGGATCAGTCTAGATTCACAATCCGTGGTAAAAAAAGAGGAAATCAGGGTTGCGATCTGTTCGCTGCTGTAAATCGCCAAGGTTGACAGGATCGTATCCGCCGCAACCAAAAACACATTGCAATAGTCCATCAAAAATTGCGGTGCCGCTGCTCTCCATGTCGCGACACCAGGGATCAACCAAATTGTTGCTGCCTGTACTGCATCAAGCCATCAAATTGCCAAAGTCCCGAAGGACCCAGTAAACAGCGTAATGATCGACTAGTCAGCTCGCTTTCGATTACGATGACCCGGAGGAAGACTCGGATTCGCTAGGCAAGTCGCCGCGCCATCCACCTCTGCCTCTGCGGGTCTCCGCCTCGCTTGAGTCTCTACCAAGTCACCGATTCCCGCAGTGGATCCACGGCCCGGTGCCTCCTCAAGCCATTGTCTGCTTCTAAACCGCCCCCGCAGGCCTCGCCTCACAGGCCCTCTTCTGCTACGGCCATGGCCTTGCATGACCGGCGCTCATCCGAGTCGACGCCCCAAGTTGCCATGACCTGCCGGCCACGCCTATTGAGTCGCTACGGTCCGCTTCGAGCCGGATTCGCCGCCACTACTACAGGATACGATTCTTTCCTGAGGCAGTACGGATATGACACAAAGAAGAACTCGGGCCGCGTTTCCGAGACCGACTGTTGTACGCCTCGGCTACGGAGCCACGGCTTCACTCCAACCCGTCGTCCCCACGGCCATCGATCCGCCGTCTCGCACTTGAGCCACCGGACTCCGCCTCCATGGCTTTATGCCTTACTGCCGGAGTGAGCGCTGGGTCGTTCCACCATGAACCGCCGCACCTCCATAGCCAGACCATGCCGAGCCGCCCGTCGCCGCGTCTCTGCTCCCCCGGCGCGCTCCCTCCGAGTCGCCGGCTGCCAACCACCGCTAAGATATGCAGCCGGGTCTTCGAGCGCCGTTCTCCACCTCTATAAATCACCGACCAAGACTTCTGCTGGGAGTCGCCAGGCCTTCTCCACCGCAGAGCCGACCTCGAGCCACCCCGCCGGTGCATCCTATCCAGGGAGTCGCCAAGCTCCTCCGTCCAATCGTCACATCGCCACCTCACTGCTGCTATTGATCGCCTCGCCGGTCGCATCGGGTTCACAACCGCCACCTTCTAGTCGCCACCTTGCCGAGTCACCGTTGGGCCTCGCCTTGATGTGGAGATCAATTAAATCCAAGCAACAAAGTGCTACGCACAGTGGAGCAGACGAAGATCCCAGTTGAGAGTGTACTGCCAGCAAGACCTCCAAGAAAGCTCTCACAAGGGACAAACTGTCACATGAAAAATCAGTACGCAGCAAAAACATGCACTGAGACTCCCTCAAACCAGGTGCTATCTCTTCCATATATTTTATCAGCATGGGTTAAATTGTTTGAAAACGATTACTATGGTTTGTGATATTTTTTCGCAGGATCAATATTCATTACAAAGGTGTGTATAAGGGACGCGCGCTTACATCACTTTTTTACTAGCAATTATCCACACCGCGGCCGGCTCACCTGTCTGCGCCGGTTTACATACACTTGCTGGGACTGCGCCCGCGATTAACTCGCCGTCCGCATGGTTTACCGTGCCCGCAATTAACTTGCCCGACTGTATGGAGCATTACTATATCATCTATCGTTCACAAACGTCAGGTGATATCCATCCAAATTTGATTTATTAGCACATGTTGTTTTTGTCAAAGAACAAGTCTATCTTTGCCTTGGTGTGCAATATTGTTTATGCAGGGCAATTATTTATGACAAAAAAATGATATTATACCTCGGAGATGGAGGCACGCCAACATCTTTTGGCACGGGTGGTCGTCGTGAAGGAAATATGCCCTAGAGGCAATAATAAAGTTATTATTGATTTCCTTATATCATGATAAATGTTTATTATTCATGCTAGAATTGTATTAACCGGAAACATAATACATGTGTGAATACATAGACAAACAGAGTGTCACTAGTATGCCTCTACTTGACTAGCTCGTTAATCAAAGATGGTTATGTTTCCTAACCATGAACAAAGAGTTGTTATTTGATTAACGAGGTCACATCATTAGTTGAATGATCTGATTGACATGACCCATTTCATTAGCTTAGCACCCGATCGTTTAGTATGTTGCTATTGCTTTCTTCATGACTTATACATGTTCCTATAACTATGAGATTATGCAACTCCCGTTTACCGGAGGAACACTTTGGGTACTACCAAACGTCACAACATAACTGGGTGATTATAAAGGAGTACTACAGGTGTCTCCAAAGGTACATGTTGGGTTGGCGTATTTCGAGATTAGGTTTTGTCACTCCGATTGTCGGAGAGGTATCTCTGGGGCCCTCTCGGTAATACAGATCACATAAGCCTTGCAAGCATTGTAACTAAGATGTTAGTTGTGAGATGATGTATTACGGAACGAGTAAAGAGACTTGCCGATAACAAGATTGAACTAGGTATTGGATACCGACGATCGAATCTCGGGCAAGTAACATACCGATGACAAAGGGAACAACGTATGTTGTTATGCGGTCTGACCGATAAAGATCTTCGTAGAATATGTAGGAGCCAATATGGGCATCCAGGTCCCGCTATTGGTTATTGACCGGAGATGTGTCTCAGTCATGTCTACATTGTTCTCGAACCCATAGGGTCCGCACGCTTAAGGTTACGATGACAGTTATATTATGAGTTTATGCATTTTGATGTACCGAAGGTTGTTCGGGGTCCCGGATGTGATCAAGGACATGACGAGGAGTCTCGAAATGGTCGAGACGTAAATATTGATATATTGGAAGCCTATGTTTGGATATCGGAAGTGTTCCGGGTGAAATCGGGATTTTACCGGAGTACCGGGAGGTTACCGGAACCCCTCGGGAGCCATATGGGCCTTAATGGGCTTTAGTGGAAAGGAGAAAGGGGCAGCCCAAGGTGGCTGCGCACCTCCCCCCTCCCCTAGTCCTATTAGGACTAGGAGAAGGTGGCCGGCCCCCCTCTCTCTCTTTCCCCCTCGGGGAATCCTAGTCCAACTAGGATTGGGGGGGGGAGTCCTAGTCTCGGAAGGAGTAGGACTCCTCCTGCGCCCTCCTCCTGGCTGGCGCCCCCCTCCCCCTTGGCTCCTTTATATACCGAGGCAGAGGCATCCCAGAAACACACAAGTTGATCCACGTGATCTATTCCTTAGCCGTGTGCGGTGCCCCCAGCCACCATAGTCCTCGATAATACTGTAGTGGAGTTTAGGCAAAGCCCTGCTGCTGTAGTACATCAAGATCGTCACCACGCCGTCGTGCTGACGGAACTCTTCCCCGACACTTTGCTGGATTGGAGTCCGGGGATCGTCATCGAGCTGAACGTGTGCTCAAACTCGGAGGTGCCGTAGTTTCGGTGCTTGATCGGTTGGATCGTGAAGACGTACGACTACTTCCTCTACGTTGCGTCAACGCTTCCGCAGTCGGTCTGCGTGGGTACGTAGACAACACTCTCCCCTCTCGTTGCTGTGCATCACATGATCTTGCGTGTGCGTAGGAAATTTTTTGAAATTACTACGAAACCCAACAGTGGCATCCGAGCCAGGTTATTTATGTTGATGTTATATGCACGAGTAGAACACAAGTGAGTTGTGGGCGATATAAGTCATACTGCCTACCAGCATGTCATACTTTGGTTCGGCGGTATTGTTGGACGAGACGACACGGACCAACCTTACGCGTACGCTTACGCGAGACCGGTTCCCCCGACCTGCTTTGCACACAGGTGGCTTGCGGGCGACTGTCTCTCCAACTTTAGTTGAACCAAGTATGGCTACGCCCGGTCCTTGCGAAGGTTAAAACGGAGTCTATTTGACAAACTATCGTTGTGGTTTTGATGCGTAGGTGAGATTGGTTCTTACTTAAGCCCGTAGCAGCCACGTAAAACTTGCAACAACAAAGTAGAGGACGTCTAACTTGTTTTTGCAGGGCATGTTGTCATGTGATATGGTCAAGGCATGATGCTGAATTTTATTGTATGAGATGATCATGTTTTGTAACCGAGTTATGGGCAACTGGCATGAGCCATATGGTTGTCGCTTTATTGTATGCAAAGAAATCGCGATCTAATGCTTTACTTTATTACTAAGCGGTAGTGATAGTCGTGGAAGCGTAAGATTGGCGAGACGACAACGATGCTACGATGGAGATCAAGGTGTCGCGCCGATGACGATGGTGATCATAACGGTGCTTCGGAGATGGAGATCACAAGCACAAGATGATGATGGCCATATCATATCACTTATATTGATTGCATGTGATGTTTATCCTTTTATGCATCTTATCTTGCTTTGATTGACGGTAGCATTATAAGATGATCTCTCACTAAATTATCAAGATGTGTTCTCCCTGAGTATGCACCGTTGCCAAAGTTCGTCGTGCCCAGACACCACGTGATGATCGGGTGTGATAAGCTCTACGTCCATCTACAACGGGTGCAAGCTAGTTTTGCACACACAGAATACTCAGGTTAAACTTGACGAGCCTAGCATATGCAAATATGGCCTCGGAACACGGAGACCGAAAGGTCGAGCGTGAATCATATAGTAGATATGATCAACATAACAATGTTCACCATTGAAAACTACTCCATCTCACGTGATGATCGATTATGGTTTAGTTGATTTGGATCACGTAATCACTTAGAAGATTAGAGGGATGTCTATCTAAGTGGGAGTTCTTAAGTAATTTGATTAATTGAACTTAAAAATTATCATGAACTTAGTACCTAATAGTATCTTGCTTGTTTATGTTGATTGTAGATAGATGGCTCGTGCTGTTGTTCCGTTGAATTTTAATGCGTTCCTTGAGAAAGCAAAGTTGAAAGATGATGGTAGCAATTACACGGACTGGGTCCGTAACTTGAGGATTATCCTCATTGCTGCACAGAAGAATTACGTCCTGGAAGCACCGCTGGGTGCCAGGCCTGCTGCTGGAGCAACACCAGATGTTATGAACGTCTGGCAGAACAAAGCTGATGACTACTCGATAGTTCAGTGTGCCATGCTTTACAGCTTAGAATCGGGACTTCAACGACGTTTTGAACGTCATGGAGCATATGAGATGTTCCAGGAGTTGAAGTTAATATTTCAAGCAAATGCCCGGATTGAGAGATATGAAGTCTCCAATAAGTTCTATAGCTGCAAGATGGAGGAGAACAGTTCTGTCAGTGAGCATATACTCAAAATGTTTGGGTATAATAATTACTTGATTCAGATGGGAGTTAATCTTCCAAATGATTGCGTCATTGACAGAATTCTCCAATCACTGCCACCAAGCTACAAGAGCTTCGTGATGAACTATAATATGCAAGGGATGAACAAGACTATTCCCGAGCTCTTCGCGATGCTGAAAGTTGCGGAGGTAGAAATCAAGAAGGAGCATCAAGTGTTGATGGTTAACAAGACCACTAGTTTCAAGAAAAAGGGCAAAGGGAAGAAGAAGGGGAACTTCAAGAAGAACGGCAAACAAGTTGCTGCTCAGGAGAAGAAACCCAAGTCTAGACCTAAGCCTGAAACTGAGTGCTTCTACTGCAAGCAGACTGGTTGCTGGAAGCGGAACTGCCCCAAGTATTTGGCGGATAAGAAGGATGGCAAGGTGAACAAAAGTATATGTGATATACATGTTATTGATGTGTACCTTACTAGAGCTCGCAGTAGCACCTGGGTATTTGATACTGGTTCTGTTGCTAATATTTGCAACTCGAAACAGGGACTACGGAATAAGCGGGCACTGGCAAAGGACGAGGTGACGATGCGCGTGGGAAACGGTTCCAAAGTCGATGTGATCGCGATCGGCACGCTACCTCTACATCTACCTTCGGGATTAATATTAGACCTAAATAATTGTTATTTGGTGCCAGCGTTGAGCATGAACATTATATCTGGATCTTGTTTAATGCGGGACGGTTATTCATTTAAATCAGAGAATAATGGTTGTTCTATTTATATGAGTAATATCTTTTATGGTCATGCACCCTTGAAGAGTGGTCTATTCTTATTGAATCTCGATAGTAGTAATACACATATTCATAATGTTGAAGCCAAAAGATGCAGAGTTGATAATGAAAGTGCAACTTATTTGTGGCACTGTCGTTTAGGTCATATCGGTGTAAAATGCATGAAGAAACTCCATACTGATGGACTTTTGGAACCACTTGATTATGAATCACTTGGTACTTGCGAACCATGCCTCTTGGGCAAGATGACTAAAACACCGTTCTCCGGTACTATGGAGAGAGCAACAGATTTGTTGGAAATCATACATACCGATGTATGTGGTCCGATGAATATTGAGGCTCGTGGCGGATATCGTTATTTTCTCACCTTCACAGATGACTTAAGCAGATATGGGTATATCTACTTAATGAAACATAAGTCTGAAACATTTGAAAAGTTCAAAGAGTTTCAGAGTGAAGTTGAAAATCATCGTAACAAGAAAATAAAGTTTCTACGATCTGATCGTGGAGGAGAATATTTGAGTTATGAGTTTGGTGTACATTTGAAAAATTGTGGAATAGTTTTGCAACTCACGCCACCCGGAACACCATAGCGTAATGGTGTGTCCGAACGTCGTAATCGTACTTTACTAGATATGGTGCGATCTATGATGTCTCTTACTGATTTACCGCTATCGTTTTGGGGTTATGCTTTAGAGATGGCCGCATTCACGTTAAATAGGGCACCATAAAAATCCATTGAGACGACGCCTTATGAACTGTGGTTTGGCAAGAAACCAAAGTTGTCGTTTCTTAAAGTTTGGGGCTGCGATGCTTATGTGAAAAAGCTTCAACCTGATAAGCTCGAACCCAAATCGGAGAAATGTGTCTTCATAGGATACCCAAAGGAGACTGTTGGGTACACCTTCTATCACAGATCCGAAGGCAAGACATTCGTTGCTAAGAATGGATCCTTTCTAGAGAAGGAGTTTCTCTCGAAAGAAGTGAGTGGGAGAAAAGTAGAACTTGACGAGGTAACTGTACCTACTCCCTTATTGGAAAATGGTACATCACAGAAAACTATTTCTGCGACATCTATACCAATTAGTGAGGAAGCTAATGATGTTGATCATGAAACTTCAGGTCAAGATACTACTGAACCTCGTAGATCGACCAGAGCGAGATCCGCACCGGAGTGGTACGGTAATCCTGTTCTGGAAGTCATGCTACTAGATCATGATGAACCTACAAACTATGAAGAAGCGATGGTGAGCCCAGATTCCGCAAAGTGGCTTGAAGCCATGAAATCTGAGATGGGATCCATGTATGAGAACAAAGTATGGACTTTGGTTGACTTGCCCGATGATCGGCAAGCAATTGAGAATAAATGGATCTTCAAGAAGAAGACTGACGCTGATGGTAATGTTACTGTCTACAAAGCTCGACTTGTCGCAAAAGGTTTTCGACAAGTTCAAGGGGTTGACTACGATGAGACCTTCTCACCCGTAGCGATGCTTAAGTCTGTCCGAATCATGTTAGCAATAGCCGCATTTTATGATTATGAAATTTGGCAGATGGATGTCAAAACTGCATTCCTGAATGGATTTCTGGAAGAAGAGTTGTATATGATGCAACCGGAAGGTTTTGTCGATCCAAAGGGAGCTAACAAAGTGTGCAAGCTCCAGCGATCCATTTATGGACTGGTGCAAGCCTCTCGGAGTTGGAATAAACGCTTTGATAGTGTGATCAAAGCATTTGGTTTTATACAGACTTTCGGAGAAGCCTGTATTTACAAGAAAGTGAGTGGGAGCTCTGTAGCATTTCTGATATTATATGTGGATGACATATTACTGATTGGAAATGATATAGAATTTCTGGATAGCATAAAGGGATACTTGAATAAGAGTTTTTCAATGAAAGACCTCGGTGAAGCTGCTTACATATTAGGCATAAAAATCTATAGAGATAGATCAAGACGCTTAATTGGACTTTCACAAAGCACATACCTTGACAAGATTTTGAATAAGTTCAAAATGGATCAAGCAAAGAAAGGGTTCTTGCCTGTGTTACAAGGTGTGAAGTTGAGTCAGACTCAATGCCCGACCACTGCAGAAGATAGAGAGAAAATGAAAGATGTTCCCTATGCTTCAGCCATAGGCTCTATCATGTATGCAATGCTGTGTACCAGACCTGATGTGTGCCTTGCTATAAGTTTAGCAGGGAGGTACCAAAGTAATCCAGGAGTGGATCACTGGACAGCGGTCAAGAACATCCTGAAATACCTGAAAAGGACTAAGGATATGTTTCTCGTATATGGAGGTGACAAAGAGCTCACCGTAAAAGGTTACGTTGATGCAAGCTTTGACACTGATCCGGACGATTCTAAATCGCAGACCGGATACGTGTTTACATTAAACGGTGGAGCTGTCAGTTGGTGCAGTTCTAAACAAAGCGTCGTAGCGGGATCTACGTGTGAAGCGGAGTACATAGCTGCTTCGGAAGCAGCAAACGAAGGAGTTTGGATGAAGGAGTTCATATCCGATCTAGGTGTCGTACCTAGTGCATCGGGTCCAATGAAAATCTTTTGTGACAATACTGGTGCAATTGCCTTGGCAAAGGAATCCAGATTTCACAAAAGGACCAAGCACATCAAGAGACGCTTCAATTCCATCCGGGATCTAGTCCAGGTGGGAGACATAGATATTTGCAAGATACATACGGATCTGAATGTTGCAGACCCGTTGACTAAGCCTCTTCCATGAGCAAAACATGATCAGCACCAAAGCTCCATGGGTGTTAGAATCATTACAGTGTAATCTAGATTATTGACTCCAGTGCAAGTGGGAGACTGGAGGAAATATGCCCTAGAGGCAATAATAAAGTTATTATTTATTTCCTTATATCATGATAAATGTTTAGTATTCATGCTAGAATTGTATTAACCGGAAACATAATACATGTGTGAATACATAGACAAACAGAGTGTCACTAGTATGCCTCTACTTGACTAGCTCGTTAATCAAAGATGGTTGTGTTTCCTAACCATGAACAAAGAGTTGTTATTTGATTAACGAGGTCACATCATTAGTTGAATGATCTGATTGACATGACCCATTCCATTAGCTTAGCACCCGATCGTTTAGTATGTTGCTATTGCTTTTCTTCATGACTTATACATGTTCCTATGACTATGAGATTATGCAACTCCCGTTACGGAGGAACACTTTGTGTGCTACCAAACGTCACAACGTAACTGGGTGATTATAAAGGAGCTCTACAGGTGTCTCAAAGGTACATGTTGGGTTGGCGTATTTCGAGATTAGGATTTGTCACTCCGATTGTCGGAGAGGTATCTCTGGGCCTCTCGGTAATGCACATCACTTAAGCCTTGCAAGCATTGCAACTAATGAGTTAGTTGCGGGATGATGTATTACGGAACGAGTAAAGAGACTTGCCGTAACGAGATTGAACTAGGTATTGAGATACCGACGATCGAATCTCGGGCAAGTAACATACCGATGACAAAGGGAACAACGTATGTTGTTATGCGGTCTGACCGATAAAGATCTTCGTAGAATATGTAGGAGCCAATATGGCATCCAGGTCCGCTATTGGTTATTGACCAGAGACGTCTCGGTCATGTCTACATTGTTCTCGAACCCGTAGGGTCCGCACGCTTAAGTTACGATGACAGTTATATTATGAGTTTATGCATTTTGATGTACCGAAGGTTCGGAGTCCCGGATGTGATCACGGACATGACGAGGAGTCTCGAAATGGTCGAGACATAAAGATTGATATATTGGAGGCCTATGTTTGGATATCGGAAGTGTTCCGGGTGAAATCGGGATTTTACCTGGAGTACCGGGAGGTTACCGGAACCCCCCGGGAACATATGGGCCTTAGTGGGCTTTAGTGGAAAGGAGAAAGGGGCAGCCCAAGGTGGCTGCGCACCTCCCCTCCCCTAGTCCTATTAGGACTAGGAGAGGTGGCCGGCCTCTCTCTCCCCCCTGGGAATCCTAGTCCAACTAGGATGGGGGGGGAGTCCTACTCCCGAAAGGAGTAGGACTCCTCCTGCGCCCTCCTCCTGGCCGGCGCCCCCCTCCCCCTTGGCTCCTTTATATACTGAGGCAGAGGCACCCCAGAAACACACAAGTTGATCCACGTGATCTATTCCTTAGCCGTGTGCGGTGCCCCCAGCCACCATAGTCCTCGATAATACTGTAGCGGAGTTTAGGCGAAGCCCTGCTGCTGTAGTACATCAAGATCGTCACCACGCCGTCGTGCTGACGGAACTCTTCCCCGACACTTTGCTGGATCGGAGTCCGGGGATCGTCATCGAGCTGAACGTGTGCTCAAACTCGGAGGTGCCGTAGTTTCGGTGCTTGATCGGTTGGATCGTGAAGACGTACGACTACTTCCTCTATGTTGCATCAACGCTTCCGCAGTCAGTCTGCGTGGGTACGTAGACAACACTCTCCCCTCTCGTTGCTGTGCATCACATGATCTTGCGTGTGCGTAGGAAAATTTTTGAAATTACTACGAAACCCAACAGTAAGTATCTGCAGTCCAAGACTTTGTCCCAGGTGACAGTGAGACCGACTGACTCGCCTTTTCGGAAGGGACTTATGAGAGTTAAAACAGCCTTCTTTAATAGGACAAAGTTTATAGTCGGCAATGGCACCACCACTCGCTTCTGGGAGGATACTTGGCTTGGTGAAACGCCGCTGGCGTTTCAATATCCGTCCCTGTATAGTATTGTTCAATGACGTGATGCTTTTGTTGCAACGATTTTGCAGTCCATTCTCCTTAATATTCAGTTTAGGAGGACGCTTGTTCGCAACCGGTGGGAAGTGTGGCTCCATTTGGTGAGTAGACTGATGGAGGTTCAGCTATCTCATCAGTCCGATCAGTTGTGCTGGAAACTTACTAGGGCTGGAGAGTTCACAGTTAAATCGATGTATATCGATGTCATTAACTCTAGTGCCATTCCTAGTTCCAAATATGTTTGGAAAGTCAAAGCTCCTTTGAAAATTAAAGTGTTTATGTGCTTTGTACATAAACAAGTCATTCTAACAAAGGATAACTTGGTAAAGCGCAACTGGACAGGATCTACTAGGTGTAGTTTCTGTGATCGGAATGAAACTATCAAGCACTTATTCTTTGATTGCCCGTTGGCCAAAGTGTTGTGGCACACGGTGCACATTGCCTTTAACATTTCTCCTCCGAATTCTGTCAGTACGTTATTTGGAACGTGGCTTGTTGGGATAGAGTCCGAAACAGCTAGACACATTCGCGTAGGAGTATGTGCTTTGTTGTGGGAAATTTGGAACTGCATAAATGATTTGGCTTTTAACAGAACAACAAATATTCATTTTTCGCAGGTTATTTTCTGAGCCACTGCGTTGATCCGTATGTGGTCGTTACTCACTCCGACGGAGGCCAGGGAGCGTTTGGTTACTGGATCTATCCGCTGGGAGATGGTAGCTCGGGATATCTTCAACCGGTTTGGCTAGCGGTCATGTAATAGGATAGGCGATTAGTTTACCTATCTTTGTTATGCTAGCCGGTTGTGGCCTCTTGGCATTTGTGTTTGGCGTTGTGGTTCTCCGTGAGCTTGCCGTTATTTTGATTTCAGACTGTAAGACTTTGTTGAACCTCTTTATTTATCTATAAAGGTGGTCATATGCATCATTCTGATGTAGAGGCCGGGGAGTCCCCCTTTTCAAAAAAAGGTAAGGCCCTTCTCAGTGCTCCAAGGTGTACAGGTGCTAAGGACGCCACATAGGCAAAAAAGTGATGTGGCAAAGCAATTAAAGAGAAGAGAGAGCATTATGGTGACCCTAGGAAGAAACGGTGTACTTCATTCAGCAATGGAATGCTTTGTTACCCACTATGAAGCAAACCGGGATTCAGGAGATGATGCCCAAGCCCATGGTTCAAATACAAACTTGCTGAAGTACAAGAGACTTGAATGTTGCTACTATGTACTCCCTCCGTCCAGAAATACTAGTCGGAGAAATGGATGTAGATGTATTTTAGTTCTAGATACATCCATTTTTATGCATTTATACGACAAGTATTTCCGGACGGAGGGAGTATGTGTTATGCACTTACTTATGATTAGTTGGTGCTAGTTGCTTCTCTCCTGCTTGTTGTCATATGTAAGCTGGTAGGCTGCAGGTAATATATCTGTGTATGCACTATGCACCACTTGCTTTAGTGGAAAAACAGTCTTACGTTTTTATGTCTAAAAGTATGTAGTATCAAATTTGTTTCTTTCCATGCAATTCATTACAACTTTGTCAGCGGGTTATTAAGTTCCCTTATTTCAAACTGATGAAACAACCAATCTTAATATTTGCAACCTTGTTTCTGCTAGCTTAACCAGGAGTGTATGTTTGTTTTACAGAATTTAGTACTTTCACACATTTGAAATTTGTTGTCAACATGCATGTATCGGTGTTTCTTTCATTCTAATACAAAAGAAGGTAAATCAAGTTTGAATGCTGTTTTTTCTGTCCATAATCAGGTGGCATTAAAGGGTATACTAGTTTTAACCTCTGTTTTAAATGATTTCCTGTCCTCATATTGACACAAAATGTGAATATGGAAGGAAAAAATATATGGTATTTCACCACATGGTTTAATTGATACCATCGAGCAATTGGCTATTGTGTTTTGAGGAATGATTGTTATTTTCTAGTGGTTGCCCAGTGCCACATATCAAGTCTCTGTTTCTGCGATTCCACGAATGCCTTAGCTTTTCAGGGAAGGTTGTGTGGTGTGGTTGATTTGAATATATAAACCGTTTGCGCAATTTTTTACAATTAGAGTGAGGTCTTTGTGAGTTACCTGATTGATTTGTTATGAGCTATTCATGAGGAATCTGCTCGTGCCTGATTCGGAGAGAGCAGTGCGCACTGGCTGGGCATCAGTCTCCACCACAATATGAACGGCACCCACAAGCTCGTTGAAGTGCTCAAATACTGTCTCCTCCTCCTCCTCCTCAGTATCATTTGTCTTTTTTGTTTCTTCCAAATAGAACAACATATGAAGTTGAAACTTTGGAGGACAAGAAACATTCTAACTAGAACGTGGGAAAAAACTTTCAGATTTTTTCGTGAATCATATATACAAAATATGAATATTTTTTACACAAAAATTCTCATTTTGTATATTTATGTCGGACAAAAAAATCTGAAACTTTTTTTCCCACGTTGTAGTAAGAATGTTTTGTTGTCCTGCAAAGTTTGAAGTTCATATGTTGTTCTGTTTTCAAGGAACAAAAAAGAGAAATTTTCGTGTCGTAAGTTAGTTGTCTAGCACAGATCTCAAAGCAAGATTGGAGGGTGAAGATAAGAGGTGTCCAGAAACCTGAGCTTTATAAATCCATGTTCAAATTTCACAGGTGGAAAACCCCAGGCGAGACTCTGTTTCTGATTCAGAATTCAGAAAGAGCACCATGTACTAGCTGGGCGTCAGTCTCCACCTCATTTTGCCTTTAGTTAAGCTGTGAACGCGTCATAGATGACATTTTATCTGACCATGGTAATTGGATAAAGAAAAGAGTGCTTGATTTTATATAGGAGGGATCGACAGAGGAGACGATGGTCGTCGGAGTCGTGCTGCTGTGTGTGGCTTGATTATCAATTCCAATATTGAGTAAAACCAAACCTGCTTCTGTACATGTTTGTAGTCTAGTCAACATTTACCAGTAAATACATAGTATTTTTTAGATTCACTAAATGACGATAAAGGGTTTCTCCTCGCTTTATATTATAAAGCAACGATCAAGCACACGATACAACAAGATTGATGGGGCCGCAGCGCAACCAAGCCCAAAGAAAAATGAGAGAACGAAGAGAGAAACAAATGGCAACATCGGCAGATCCATGAAGAGAAGATGACCGGAACTGCTACGCCCTCCGCAGAAGTCCCACCGCGCTCCACGCACTCCGAAGCACCATGTATCGAGCAACACCTTCAACAAGGAACGCGATGACGACGCTGCTGCTACCCAGACGAGTCCTAAGGTTTCCTACAATACGTGAAGGGCACTTGGGAAGAGATACACTAAGGCCCTTCAGGAAGAAAGGGCGACACCCGTAGGCGTCACCGACGAGCAGACCTGGACCTCTCCCGACCCCAAAAAGCACCACCACCACAGACAATCCGGATTAATTCAAGTAATATCCATACGGAAAAATGACAGATCGGTCAGGGTACAAAGAATATATGCTGCCATGTTCTGTCCCAGCGAACTCTGTGATTACATGGGTACGATATATGTGCTGTGCTGAGAAGGTAACCAAAGTCCTGAAGGAATCTGCATGCCAAGAACCATGCATATGTGCTGAACAAGTAGCATACGAAATAAAAAGTTGACGTGCCTCCCGTTTGCAGGAGCACAAAATTCAGTGATCACACCTTGCTTGATGCTCTGAATTTAGTCGAGATTACAAGACCGGAATCAATAAGTGCCGAACGTGCTGTTTTTTAGATTCTCAGCCCGAACGCCTCGTCTGCAGTTGGACTTTTGGCACGAATCCTGGAGCACAGAAAATCGCCACGTCAGCGAAGAAGCTCGTTCGTGATGAAAGACAGGGACATGGATTTTGTCTAACTATATGCGCGCACAACTCGAATCGTGACCTCTCATCAGGCGTGGTGTCAAATCAACTTGGCCCACATGTGTGTCAGCCATGCAATGTATCCCACAGTCACATGATATTCCCTACGTATATGGAGCCGTATTCCAACAACTGCAGGTCCGGGTCCTATAGATTCTTCTGTGACTAGGCCGTACCATGTCATTTAGATTCCTGTCACGAGCGCTGCAACCCACCGTTTACGGGATGGAATGCGAGACTGCTATTTTTTATGCTATGCTTAACCAACGTGTATGCTAATTATGTTCTGATATACGGAGTAATAGCATGAAAATATTTTGTTTTTTAATGCACAATGAACTAACAACCGTTTTGTACGATATAAAGTTCTTCCAGAAAGGGAGTTAAAGTACGAGAGGAACTACTATCTCTGAATTACCTAACTAGGAACTTTTCCCTCTCCGCCGCTTGAACTTTCCCCCACCCAGCACTGTCTTATCCATCCCTTCCCTCGACCGTGCCCTTCCTTCTCCACCCACCTGCCATCTCAGGCCATTAGCTCAATTTCGTATCAGTCCCTTGCTTTGTGTGATCAATCTGTTAGAGCTGCGCCCATTTTGTACAGTATTGTGTGTATCTAACATATCTTAGACTAAAGGACGTAGCGGCCAACAGTGTGTGGTCGCATCCTTGGCAGCATGCACTGGTCACAGCTCTCCAACGGCTGTGTCATGTCAATTCCCAGCCTTTTTGCGCATGCTGTCCATGGGAGTTTGCTTTGCTTATGCACTCGTACCTGCCTAGAGTTTGTAGTTCACGTGTGTGTTTATTAGATGTATTATTATTATTATTACTATTTGGATTATTTTGCTCCTTGTAAATGACTGAAATAGCTACTAATACTGATGTTTGCTAGTCCGTCAATGTATTTGTAGATAGTAAGGTGAGACAGTCAAACCTGGCTTTCGCATTAGGAAAAGAACCAATAAAGTTATGTGACTAGAATCACTAGAAGTCAAAACAGTTTGGAAGTCTTTTTTACTATAAACTTCAGGAAAAGAAGATCACAATGGAAAACCAGCGTTGACTTTAGGCTTTTTTTTGCTATTATAGGTCACTCTTTTGACCGAATTTTTTGTCTTTTTTGAAAAGAAGACAACGAGATTTTTTGCTTTCCGTGGATTTTTTTTACCAGTACAATGAAAGGTGAAGTTTATCTAAAAAAAGAATTTGTTGACTTTTTATCTAATTATTAATTTAGGGTGTATATACACCATAGACCAAAAAATTCCCCTCCTGGACCGATGTTTCTCAGTCTACCAGCTCATATGACAATCTATGCAGAAGATGGATAATGGCTCCTCCCCTGGTTTATTCGGCTTTCATGGTTCGGTTTATACATTTTTACCGGTTTGTATGATATTGATACTTTTGTAAATATGGTATGAAATTAAAATATGGTTCGGTTTTGGGTATATACCACATTATTTCAGTATCATTTAGGTATATACCATAATAACAAAAGTATTTTTGAGAGGACCATAATAACCAAAGTTGACGCGAATGTGAAAATGGAATAGTAATAATTTAGAAATGTATGACTCAAAACACATACTTTTTTTACACAAACAGTGTACATAGAAGTCCATATGCATGCATGAGTTTATGCCTTGATGGTTATGGACGCGCTTAGCATTTTTCAAAGAATAATGACTAAGTTACAAAAAAATGGATGTGCTTAGCATTTTTCAAAGAATAATGACTACGTTACAAAAAAATTGGACATGCTTAGAAGTTAATCTGGCTCCTGTATGAGAAAAGTAGCTGGTTGTATGTTTTTTTGCCTCGAGAAAATAAATAATTTTCGTTACTTCAGTTTATTTGGCTAACTATTTGGTTTTTTGATATATTACTCTGTGCATTTGATTTGTTCGGTTTTCATGGTTCATTTTATATGTTTTTTGGTTTGTATATTATGAATACGTTGGTATATATTATATGAAATTAAAATATGGTTTTTTGGGTATATACCTTTTGTTATGGTTTCGATACATACCGAATTAAAGCACATGGGATTCGAGCACCGAGCACATCGGATTGAAGTGCTAAACCAGTGGCGGAGGCAGGAATGATTTCCAGGTGTGGCGAAGTTTATGATTGAAAAAAAATTATGTACAACTCAACTATGGAAGAGCTCACTAGAATATTAGATAAATATTACTTGGTGTTCAACAAATACAACCAAAATCTGAAATTTAAGTGTGGGCACTCTACATACCTCATTTGATGAAGATTACATGGATTATTGATTGCCAATGTATCATCTATATTAACTAGACTGGCATAAAGATGACCTATAAAACATAGAGCCCACAGATAATTCATGAATTAATAACTAGTAGGATATAATGATAGAAACCACATTATGCAAGGGAAGATAGTTAGAAAGAATACATACCCATAATGAAGGTATACTTTCATCAAGTAGAACGTGGCAATGACATACTTCTACTGGCTTCGGCAAAACTACACATTAAATCTGTAGAAACCACAAGAAACATTAAATGGTTAGTGAACAATTGAATAATTTATGTTCATGTGATTCAAACAATTAATATGACAATTCATCCGATGTGCTCAAGTGGAAGGACTATGAAATTACACCTTTCATTACATATACTTAATCCTTTCCTTGGGCGGCGCCATCTGCAAACCCTAGCGGACTCGGCGAGTCGCAGTCTTTGCTGATCACGGCCTCGAGGTGTCCTTCTCGACGGTTGCCGCCTCGCCGGTCGCAGGACCCGTCCTGTGCGCCCACGGCCTACTGACTGCCAGCTGTCGTGCGCCCATGCGGCGGTGCCCTAGCTAAGCGCTTCCACCCCGATTTTTTTATTAATAGTAATTAAAAATCTTGGAATTACGAAAATAGGAAAGGTTAATTGCAATCAGGTTGCACCACCGCGGCTAACTAGGTTGCGCCACCGCGGTGAGCGCGGCGGAGTTGGCGACCCTTCTCTCGGCTCCACCGTGGTAACCACACTATTCCGTTCCTCGTCCTAGCATTGCTCCGAGCGTCAATCATCACCCGCGCTGGAGCACACCATGGTAGGCACTGTATTTTTTCTCTGAAACTGTATGTTCTTCCTGATCTCGAGTTGAATAGTACACTACAATAGATGCTAGCAAATATCTTCTGCTTATTGCATGGTATTTGTCTCTTCTTCTGATTAATAGATTGTTATCGATACTGCATCAAAACAAAATAATGTCCGTTCCTGAATTTTCATGAGTGTAAGTGTTTACTTGTAAGCAGTTGAGAGGACATGATTGATATTGCTGATGCTGCAGCTTTAATGATTTGTCATTGGTTTCATAAGCACTTCAGATTAACTGGCATGCAAGAGCACTTGTCCTAGAAATCCTTGGCTCCATAGTCTTTACTGATACATCTGGAGATTTAGTGCCAGCTATGTATCTCCATTGTATGCAAAATTTAGGACAACCAACAGAGTATAATTGGGGAGTAGCAGCTCTTGCTCTGTTTGTATAGGCAATTGAGCATGTGCGCTGAGAAGGAGATAATAGAAATTTCGGGCCATTATTGCTTCTACAATTATGGTCTTGGTCCCATTTTCCACTTGGTTATCCTAAAGTCATTTTTGAGAAACCCAAAGAAGGAGAGGAACATGAAGAAGAGGAAGACGAACAAGATGTACATTTGGATTATAACCCTGTTTTTGGAGCAAAGAAGTGTGCTGCACATGCGTTTGATGTCCCTCATAATGCTGGTATTGTATTCTACTGACTAAATTTATTACACATCATTTGCGCTGCCACAAATAATTTTCTTAACTTGCAAATGAAATATGTATAGGTACCGAATATTATCGGGATCCATGTCAATTATGTTCAAGAATACTATCGCGTTCAAGAAAGTGAGTTGCCAGAGGAAATTTCCCTTCCAACAAAATGGTATGTACACGTTATTCTTCGATTCTCAGTGCTTGGGCGGCCTAGGTAAACCTATTCCATATTCTTGAGATAACATTGAATGGACTAGCTACATGCTTAGTGGTCCGCCACTGGCTCAAATTGTAAGTGTGTGCAACATTTTCACTATATTATTTGCATTACATAGTAATAAATGTGTCATGCAATATTTGTTTTATCACTTGCAGGGGTTACGTGGGATAAAAATGCCGCATGGGGGATCAAATGTGCTACTACTAGTGGATGCAAGAAGACAGGGAAATCTGTATTGAGGTCTTGTGTCGGAAATTTGTCAGATATGAACTTGGAGCCTAGGCTGCAAAGCATGCTCGCTGAGGCTAGGTTACCATTGAAGATTGAAGCTATTCCATCTGATGACGAGGTTTCCTATATTGCACTGCCTTTGCGATTGCCTTTCAATTATTGGTATGTTGCTTGCACCACTGACTTGGCTCAACATGTCTTGATTTGGTGTGATGTTAACATATAACTATATCACTTTCCATGTTGTCCAGAACTTGGTCTTCTCAATAGTAGTGTTCCATCCTCTTTCCTCATATATTGTAATTAACTGAAGATAATGTGGTCCAGGTGCTCTAATATCAAAACAAGCTTGGATATTCAGGTTGGTTTGAGCACTGACATTAACATGTCCAAGTCCTCTACATGTCTATCTTCAAAAGTGGTTTTCTCAGATGCTATAAATGTTAATTTGGGAGGAACGTATACTCCACACCCATGGATCTATGTTGCACTTCACCATCCACGTAAACTAGAAATGATTAACATGTTCTTATATTCACCTACAAAAACGAGCATGCAGCAAGTGGATATCACAACTTCTCATAGACTAGCAAATTAAGGACCATAATCCAGGAATAACAATCCATCTACTTGTAAACCATTGAATCAATTGCATAGAAGATTCAGACAAAGGAGCTTGATCGTACAAGAACTAGCATGAACCAAGCACAAAATCAATTGGAGGATCCTAATGACGGGCAGCCGATGAGACCAGGCTACTCATGTGATGATCGGTGTTCTCGGTTGCCAGAGGTTAATGATCGGCATTCTCGGCTGCCAGAGGTTACTTACCGTACGGCAAGGTCCAAGAGTGAAGATTGCATGCGTACTAGGGTTTACAACCTCAAGGAACTTCTATCTGTCATTAGGAATGTTCTTCTACATATAGCATAACAGACTGGTCATGGTATGTGAAAATCCGTATTAGGAATGTTAATTTGTAAATATCCATAATCGGGTGTGTGCCACTAAAGTTCTTGTACATATGCCATAAAAGACTAGTCATAGTATGTGAAAGTCCATATCATGGGTGCGGTTGCCAACTCAAATAATATCTTGTGTCTAGTCGAGAACGGAATCAACATGAGACGAGGAGAGTCCCGATCTCATATATGTATTGCTAAAGTCCTTCTACGTGTGCCATAAAGACTGGTCATGGTATATGAATGTCAATTTATAAAGATCCGAAACTGGGTGTGTACCACTAAAATTCTTCTACATATGCAATAAAAGACACGTCATAGTATCTGAAAGTCCATATTAGGAGTGTGGTCGCCAACTCAAATAATATCTTGTGTCTAGTCTAGAATGGAATCGACATGGGACAAGGAGAGTCCTGGTCTCAGATGTTTATTGCTAAAGTCCTTCTACCAAGTCCATAAAAGACCAGTCATGGTATGTGAATGTCAATACGTAAAGATCCGAAATTGGGCGTGTGTCACTAAAGTTCTACTACATACGTCATAAAAGACCGGTCATAGTATGTGAAAGTCCATATAGGGAGTTTGGTCATCAACTCAAATAATACCTTGTGTCTGGTCAAGAACGAAACCGATATAGGACGAGGAGAGTCCCAATCTGTTATATGTATTGCTAAAGTCCTTCTACCTATACCATAAAAGACCAGTCATGGTATGTGAATGTCAATTTGTAAAGATTTGAAACCGGGTGTGTATAACTAAAGTTCTTCTACATGTGCTTATGTACCAGACACATTGGTTCAAAGTGTTGAAAAGGTCCAATTGAAACGCAGATAGCATCTAAAGTCCTTCGTGATCGAGCGATTAAGCACCAGCCATGTTGATTCAACGTCCTTCGTGATCGAGTGCTTAAGCATCGGTCGTGTTGAATGGGGCAGCCTAATCACGGGGACACGGGGTAGTGGACGGGGGAGGTAGGCGAGTACGCGCTAGGCGGCGCTAGGCGCGAGCGTAGCTAGGACGCCAGGTACGATAGGACGTGTATTCACTTCATATTTCTCTCAGAAAACTGAAATAGCCAAGTCGAAGTGGGGGCATGTGGGCCACGCTGGCGTCGATCCACAATGCGCAGCGACGGCTCCGATACTGGTTGCGCGCGCAACCAGTTAGAAAAGGCCTTATTCGGAAAGACAGCCGTCGCGAACGCCGCCCACTCCTCTGTCTCTATCCTTTTCTCCTCCCACACTCCTTTCTTCTCCCTGATGCATGCAACCACGCCCTAGACGGGGTGGCGAGCTGCTCGTCGTGCACCGCCGCCGCACCGGGCGTCCCCGATGCTTGCAACCACGCCCAAGTTCCCGTCCTCCAACCCATGCAGCAGTGGAGCAGCCGACGCCTTCCTCTCACCGAGATCTGGTCGTCCCTGCGCTGCCGTACGCCAGAGCACTGCGGCCGCTCGCCGGTGAATCCCGTTGCGCCCTTCTCTTTACTCCTCCTCCTCCTCCTCTTTTCCTCATCTACATGCCCTGCGGCCAGGGATGGCTCACACGGGTGCTCGGCGCCGTACTCTCCACTTCCGGCGGCCAGGACGGCTCTGCTCCGCGCGCGGCGGGCAGCATCCGCACTAGGGTGCGTTGACCGTCGGCGTTGTTAGCATAATCTTGAATAGTGTCAAGTCCAAGTAGTATTTGTGTTATATTAGGAAGTATTAGACGTGTTATGTTAGGTCTACATGGTGATCAGCGTGGCCGTGTAATTAGGTAAGATACAGTACGTCAGAGTCCTAGTAATAGATGGATTAGGCTTGCTAGTTCATGTACTAGTAGGAATCCGGTTTAGGACTTGTACGTGTCCACACGTTTAGCAGTCTTGTATACATCTAGGTTTGGGTTTGTCCTTGGTCTTGCATGTATATATAATTATATATACAGGCAGGGCTAGTTATTGTAACATTGAGACCGAGTTAAGAAAAGGAGAAAATAAAAAGAAGGAAAAGAAAGGGCACGACACGTGCCCTTGGCCAAAGTTTTCGCGTGCGCGTGTTCATCCTGATTTGATGTGATCAATCCTGTGGGCGAAGTTCCAACAATTGGTATCAGAGCAAGGTTGATTTGAAGTCGTGCTTGCCCCGGGGTGGCGATCTGCTAGCGCCTCGGGGCGGACGATATGGTCGTTGGGTGGTATAGCGGCGAGGAAGAGCAGGCGATGTTGTTGCTAGGTGCTGCAGCGACGAGGAGGATCACGTAATCGTTGTTCGGCGGAGCGACAAGGAGGGAGGCGATAGGCTGTGTCGGAAAGGCGGTGGAAGAAGATCGTTGACGGGAGAGGTGGTGCCGGGATGTGGTGCCGGAAGTTCGTCAAGATCATCGTCCGGGGGAGTCGGATGAGTCAAGGTGTCGTGCGAGTTTGCACAGTCGTCGTTGCGTCTGTCAGTCGTCGTCGTATCCAAGTGCTCGTCTTGGTGATGATTTATTGAAGTGAAAGCGGTGTGCACGGTGTTCCGTGAGTCATGTCCATGTCCTCGTGGAGCGTCCTGGTTGCGGCCAGTGTGGATTCGGTGTGATGCCGAAGGCGGACGATGGTAGGCGAAGCCATCGTAAAGCGGGGAGGTGTGCAAGCAGTGAAGAGTGGATCTATTGCAAGCAAGTACAAGGAGTATGGTGCGGACCGAGTGCAAGGCAGAGACCAAGCAATGGCGGTGGCACAACATGACAGGGCAAGGAGGTGCATTGCATGTTTCCAGACGGGTCATCATACTTAGTGTACGGATATGACAGTTGAAGATCAAGCTCGGCATGTAGTGGAACAGTGACCAGTTAAGTTGAACGACGTGAAGACTGATGATGCGTCCAGTCTTGCACGTTGCACGCGTAGATGCGACCGTGTGGGCTGGTAGTCTGGATCATGTGTCGGAGTTTGGATCAACAAGATGCGGATCTTCGGCGAGTCAAGACCAAAGGAAGCACAAGGAGATGACATGTCAAGATTAAGGGGAGATTGTTAGCATAATCTTGAATAGTGTCAAGTCCAAGTAGTATTTGTGTTATATTAGGAAGTATTAGACGTGTTATGTTAGGTCTACATGGTGATCAGCGTGGCCGTGTAATTAGGTAAGATACAGTACGTCAGAATTCTAGTATTAGATGGATTAGGCTTGCTAGTTCGTGTACTAGTAGGAGTCCGGTTTAGGACTTGTACGTGTCCACACGTTTAGCAGTCTTATATACGTCTAGGTTTGGGTTTGTCCTTAGTCTTGCGTGTATATATATACAGGCAGGGCTAGTTATTGTAACATTGAGACCGAGTTAAGAAAAGGAGAAAATAAAAAGAAGGAAAAGAAAGGGCACGACGCGTGCCCTTGGTCAAAGTTTTTGTGTGCGCGTGTTCATCCTGATTTGATGTGATCGATCCTGCGGGCGAAGTTCCAACAGACGTTGTGGTGCCAGCCGCCGCCGCCGCAGACCATGCCCTCGGTCATGTTCCTACTGTACATCAGTACCAGCGTCGCCTTCGCGCCCATAGCTTGTTCTTGTTGCGTCCGCCGTGACCCGTGAGTTCTGCCAGATCGATGAGGAAAGCGTTTTCAAGGTGAGCAATGCTTCAATCCTTATGTCATTCGCTATCAATTCTCCACAATTCATCCCGTGCCTGAATGCCTGAATTTACCAACAACCGAAGCATGAACACCTGAAATTATCAACGTACTATTTGTTGTCTTCAAAAATCATGTCAATCATTCACAACACTTACAGTTTCTGTATTTTACAGATTTAATGCAATCATTGGCATTGATTATAGATTCCCTTTTTTCTGAATGTTAAGAACATTCACAGCTTGTGACATGCCCTTTTGTTTGGTTTTTGCCATATTGTT
Organism: Triticum urartu; assembly: GCF_003073215.2. NCBI lineage: Eukaryota > Viridiplantae > Streptophyta > Magnoliopsida > Poales > Poaceae > Triticum > Triticum urartu. Next base: position 555,617,241 of record NC_053022.1, on the reverse strand, counting down.
AACACTGTGCGACCCCATTTTCAAAATTACTGCAATTTTGCCATGATGTTTATATATACTTGCCATGGCAAAAAATTCAGTTAGCATGCATTTTCTGGGAGAAGTTGTACCTCCAATGTATGTACTGTCCAATTTAGATGTGGGCAGTAGGCCAGTTCTCTTTCTTTTTGCTGAAGATGATATGTGATAGTAAATGGGGGCAATGGCAAATTTTAGTAAAGTTTTGTTCAAGCCCATGGCAATTTTCTCAACAAATGTGTTATTTTCATCATGGCAATTTTGCAGACTCTTGTTTCTTTTTGTAGCTGTCACATGGCAAGTGCTTGGAGTTCCCCCTATAGTCTCATGGCAAACTTTAATTTGCCATGATCACGAGACAATTGAAAAAACTGGCATGTCTCCACTTTTTTCCATGGCAAATGTAGTTTCCAATTAAGCATGGCAATTTAAGTTAATGGCTGAAAATCGAGGCAGAGATGAGATGGATTTTTTAGTTTGGTCACAATTTGTTGGTGGAGTAGATGCATCACAGATTCATAGTGTACATGGGAAGTAGTTGTTTTGTTCATGGTGTTTTTGATGGTTTTTTTTCCTTTGATCTAAACATGTATATGGGAAGTAGTTGTGTTGTTCCCTGGATGGTTGTCCATTACTTTTAATTTGTCTACAATGTGATATTGCCAATGCAACTCTTTAATATGTCTTGCTATGGGTAGCACAAGATCGAGTTTGCCATGCAAAACTTTGAGATGTGTTGTTTTTCTGCCATTATTTGCAAACTTAAGATGTATTGACATGGGAAACTTAATATGAGTCTTTTTTTCATGGCCACTGTACATGCATATTTACGACCATTCTTCTAGGGAAATCACAGTTTGTCTAGATGGCATGGCAAGTTTTTTAGGACACGATAAATAATTTTGTGTCCTAAATTTGCCATGGTAAATTTAGTTTATGGATCACGGTAAATTTAATAATTAGCCATGGAAAATTTAATTCATAGATCATGGCAAGTTTTACCATGGCAATTTTTTAACTGATTTTGCCATGGAAAATTCACTAGATGACCCACGGCAAATTCAGTTTAATGCCCATGGCAAGTTTCTTTTTCCAAGGCGATGTCTACTTTTTTATGGCAATTTTTAAAGTGATTTGCCATGGCAAATTCACAAGATGTCCCACGGCAAATTCAGTTTAATGCCCATGGCAAGTTTCTTTTTTCAAGACGATGCCAAATGTTTTACCATGGCAATTTTTAAACTGATTTTGCCACGGCAAATTCACTAGATGTCCCACGGCAAATTCAGTTTAATGCCCATGGCAAGTTTCTTTTTTCAAGACGATGCCAAATTTTTTACCATGGCAATTTTTAAACTGATTTTGCCACGGAAAATTCAGTTTAATGCACATGATAAGTTTCTTTTTTGAAGATGATGTCAACTTTGCCATGGCAAATTGACTAGATGTCCCACAACAAATTCGGTTTAATGCCCATGGCAAGTTTCTTTTTTCAAGACGATGTCAACTTTTTTTTACCATGCCAAATTCACTAGATGTCCCACGGCAAATTCAGTTTAGTGCCCATGGCAAGATTCTTTTTTTCAAGACGCTGCCAGAAAGAATACAATTTTAACTAAGGTATCTCATTGTTGCATTCTTATTCATCTATAAGGATGTGTTTGGTTGGGGAACGAAGTAGAATGTAATGTCATGGTTCCATTCCACTGGAATGGGTTGGTTCCGTTCCTATGTTTGGTTTGGACAAATAGGTGAAATGGAACGGTTCCATTTTAGTGTTTGGTTAGAGATATGGAATGGAATGCATTTTTGTTCATCTCACCTTTTGCATAAAAATAATGATGTTTTTTCTCACATATATATGCACAATTGTCACTAGTCTTCATATTTTTGACACATAATAAATAATTGCCAGGGAAAATACTACTCCCTCTGTTCATTTTTATAAGGCCTTAAAGACATTTCAGACAATGTGCAAAATAGCCTATTTTCAGTTGTCTGAAATGACTTATAAAAGTGAACGGAGGGAGTATTTATTCACTCATCTACATGTTAAAAGTCTACCAAAATATAAGGCATCCATCTATATTCATGTCAAATACAAGGCATCAACCCATATAAGGTCAAAAGATCTGTCAAAATACAGGTCATTTACTCAAAATTGAGCTTGCCGTGATTAGGAAAAGGAAGCTAGCAAGGGGCAGAAGATAATTCTTTTCCCATTAGAGCTTGCTGTGATTACGAGAAGCTAGCAAGTAAAATGGTCGTTACTGCCGCTGATTGTTGTGACTGCTTGCCGCTGATTGCCCATCTGTAGCACGTAGCCCAGTGACGGCGGCGGCAGGGAAAGCCGAGCAGAGCTGATGGACAATGGTGCCCATGTGGAGGCGGTGCTGGGAGGCCGCGTGGAGCAGGAGGTAGTAGGAGTCGTGGGCGCTGCTCTGCCTCCGAGATCGGCCGCCGCCGCCGCTGCTCCGCTTGTCGGATCGGCTGCCGCCGCGTGACTCTGCATGTTAGATCGGACGCCCGCCGCTGCTCCACCTCTTCCCGGTCAGACCCCAGGATCCCGCCGCAGTGACCAGGTCGTCCTTTCGACGGGGAGACACGAGGGACAGGAGTGTGCCGGCGGTGAGACATGAGCGAAGGGTCGAGGTTGGGGCATGGTTTGGCCGAGGGAGAGAGGGCAGAGTCAGGGGAGAAGGGAAGACGCGAGGCGTTCCGTGTGGTTCCTCCGATTTGGAGGTACCAGCGGGTTCCGCATCTGGGGCGAATATGCCATTCCAGGGAATGACTTGGTTCCGGTTCTTCGACCCAACCAAACGCGAGAATCACCCCTGAGAACGGGACGGACCCATTATATTTCAGTTGATGACCTGAACCAAACACACCCTAATTTCTTGGTATTATATTAGACGGGTAATTATCTCTGCACACTACATGGAAAAATACTTAGTGCATGTGGTCTTTTAGTTAATTTTCATTTTTTGTACACATAGTAGGTTTTAGGCATTTTCAATTTTTTTTGTAAACAAATATCCTTTGTGTCTATGGCAATTTTTGCTTTGTTAAAGACGGATGGCAATTTCTGGTTTACATCACTCCGATAATTTTTAGTTCTTAATTTCCTTCTTTTAATGGCAATTTTTTCATAACATGGCAAAATCTGGGCTTTATTTTTCACAGATCATTCTTTTTATTCGCAGTACAAACTGGGCCATACTGGGCTTGTTTTTGTCTTTTTAGTCACCCGGCCGGGCTGTACAGGAGATATTCTGGGTTGTTCACGCTGGGTGGGGAGAGCGTTCGGGCTGAGGCTCCTCTCATCCCGAACGAACCTGTTCGGCCGAACGTCCGGCCGTTATCGACGTCCTACAGCTACAAGAATGAATGAATATGCATTCACAAATCGGCTCGATTTATGGTGTCCGAGGCTGCCGATCGGGCAGGAGGTCCAACTCGCCGCACAACTCGAACTAATCCCGTTTGGTAGATCCATGATAGCAACCAACAGAACCCTACCTAAACACGAAGAGGCAGCTATCAAATCCCACCCGATCTCTCCTCTCGCTGCGTACGACCATAAAATCCGACCCGATCTCAGAGGCACCCACCGTAACAGAGTAGGACGCTTCTCAAGGCCGCCTCCCGCCCTGGATCACCCTTGACACAAGGGCAACTCCACCACGGCCATGGAGGAGGTAGCCCCCAAGAGCCCTACATCCGTTGGAGCCGGCGACCAGCAAGTACCACCTGGAGATGGCGGCGGCGAGGAGCATGTAGGCCTCGATGACCTAGACCTCATCAGCCGCCTCCCCGACGAGGTGCTCGGCACCGTCATCTCCCTCCTCCCCACCAGGGACGGCGCGCGCACGCAGGTCCTCTCGCGCCGGTGGCGTCCCCTCTGGCTCTCGTCCAATGCGCCGCTCAACCTCGGCGCTGACTTCGCCCTCCGTGGGGAGGAGTGCACCCTCTGTTGTGCCACCCATGAGTGCATGCACAAGCGCATCGCCTTCGTCTCCAAGATCCTCGCCGACCACCCAGGCCCGACCCGACGCTTTGCGCTCCACCTCGTATACTGGCCCAACATCCCGGGCGTTGTCGACGGCTGGTTCCGCTCCAGGCCACTCTCCGGCCTTCAGGACCTCGAGGTCGTCAACAAATCGAGCCGCTACGTGCTGCTGCCATCGCACGCGCTGATCCGCTTCGCGCCCACGCTTTGCCTGCTCAGCCTCAGCCAGTGTCGATTTCCGGACCTGGGTGTGCCACCGAGTTTTCCGCACCTCAAAGAGCTTATCATGTACGATGTCGGTATCTCGGAGGACTCTTTCAAAACCTTCATCTCCAGGTGCTCTGTTTTGCAAAGCGTTTCACTCCACAACATGGAATGTGGTCGCCTTTGCATCAACTCGCCGACTATCAGGAGCATGAGCTTCTACGGCCGTTGGAGAAGTGTCATCACTTTTCAGGAGCTGGTCATTGAGGACGCCCCTTCCCTTGAGAGGTTGGTACCACTTGATCCAGACGGTGGTCCAGCGACCATCCGCATAATCCAGGCACCTAAACTGAAGATACTTGGTTTGTTATCTGGAGGCATATCCACACTCCGCATTGGAACCACCGTTTTTCAGGTTAGCTGCAAGCACAAACGGTCGGGCCATTCGCCGCTTTCTGTATGCATGGTATTATTATTCTCATATCACACTTGTTGTCCTTTTCTTCAGAAAATGGTTGCCGTCAGCTTGATAACCAAAATGCACACAGTTAAGATTTTACTTCTTGACACTATTGGTCCTAATCTGGACTCGGTTGTTAACTTCCTCAAGTGCTTCCCTTGCTTGGAGAAGTTGTATGTCATTGTTGTGAGTATTCATATCTAATGTCAAACTCAGCAGTAGCTTATGTTATAGTGCTAGTACTATTTTTGTTCCTAATTTTTTAACAACTGCCTTTATATCGGGGTTTCTTTTGTCTATCTGCAGTCACATCCAGAAAGGGATTCTTCTTTCTATCCGCAGTTGCATCTAGAAAAGGATATTAACAATGTGCGGGAGCATGACCCACTTGATCCAATTGAATGCCTTGAACTCAATCTAAAAAAGGTGGTGTTGAAGAATTATGATGGTATCAAGAGGGCAATAATTAATTTTGCCAAGTTCTTTATTTTGAATGCCAAAGTGCTGGAGGAAATGGAAATCGGAGTCCTCGGCCACGGCAATGACAAACGGATGCAGTATCTACATGAAGAGCTACAGGCGGAGAATAGAGCTTCTCAAGATGCACAAATTGAACTAAAGAGGGATGTACGACAAGATTTCAAACACCATAGGCATACCCATGATTTTTCGGTGGCGGACCCTTTTGATAGGCCCTGTGGACGGTTGCTATAGATGTTCTAGATCAATTATGTTCTAGATATATAGCCTTTCTGGTGCCCTTGTTTGTCTGTCTAATGTAGTAATGTTATCTCACCATTGTGATGAACTGCAAACTGATTTACTTCATTCAGCAATGCAATGCTTTTCTTACCCATGTTTGAAGCAAATCAGGATTCATGAAGCGGTCCCAAAGGTCAAGATTCAAATCCAAACTCACAGATGTACAAGACGTTTGAATATTACTAGTACGTACAGTATGTGTTAAGTTCAGTTGGTACTGGTTGTTTCTCTCCTGATTCACGTCCTATGTAAACTGGTAGCACTACAGGCTGCAGCTAATATATCTTTGTATGAACCACTTGCTTTTATGAAAGTCATTCAACTTTGTTTAGAATAGTTTTTGGTCTAGAAGTATGTAGTGTAAATTTTTGTTTCTTTGCATGCAAGTCATATAACTTTGTCAGCAAGTCATTAAGATCACTATTTCAAACTGAAATACCCAGTCATAATTTGCAACCTTGTTTCTGCTGTTTAGCCGGTGACCTTTTGCTCGTTTTACAGGATTCATTTCTTTCACACATTTGAAATTGCATTTATAGTTACTTAGAGCATGTTCGGGAGTCCTCCGCTCCTCAACTCCGCTTTTGGAGCTAGCGGAGCGGCAACGAACGCGTCAACTCTGCAGATTAAATAATCCAGAGCGGAGCGGCTCGTAGTACAAATTGTCGGAGTCGCGAAAGTGGTGCTCCCGGTGCTCCGTCTCATGCCTCGTAGCAAATTGGCCCAGGAGTTGAGTGTATTTTACCAACCAATGCCATTACTTACCGGTTCGGGGGATAAAACAGGAACAGAACCCCACTAATCTCTTGTCCTCATTCGTTCGATCCTGATTCCTTTTCTCCATGTGCACGGCTGCACGCGTCGAGGAGCTGGAGTTGGGGGCCGAACGTTTTGCCAAATTATAAAATGTGCAGGTAGAGTTGGGAGTTGAGTAGCAAGGAGTGGAGTTGAGAATTTAGAGGAGTAGAAGGCTGCCAAGCATGCTCTTGTTGATCTCCACTATCATTGCGTTCGTGATTGCGTTGAGATGGGGAAGATGGCAGTGGAGTTCATCAAACTGGCGAACAGAAGGCGGATATTCTGACCCTCTTGGTCTTGTTGGTTTTCGGGAGCTTCCTGGTCAAGCCTCTTCGACATGGCCGAAGCTTGTTAGGCCCTGTACAGCGGGGAGGTGCTTAGCCAGGTGCTAGAGAGAAAAATCCCATTTTTTTTCTCCTTATATTGGATTGCACCGGTGCTTAGTAAGGCAGGCAAAAGCAAATGTTTGCTTCCGATGCCAGCCGACGCTTAGAAATAACTGCTCCCTTCAAAGCCTCCATCAACAGATCAAAGAGGAGAAAAAAAAAAGTCCAACGCCTCCATCTAACCAACTGAAGCACCTCCCCTTAGCACTTCTGCATTGCAAGACTACGTCCGCTGCTGCTTTTTTTTTCCCTCAAGCACCAGCGCTTAAGCACTGACCATTGTATAAGGCCTTAGTTAAGGTAATACACTGTGGCGTAACCAACACCTCACAGCCAATAAATATTGTTTTTTGAGCAATGAAAACAGCGGGAGAGACTCCCACTGTTATGTATTAAAGAAAAGGTTTTCTTTACAGAGTTATTTACATATTTCCATGGTAATGGAAATTTTGGGCCCTAAAAAAAGGTCAAGGAAAGAAAAGGAAAACAGAGCAAACAGCAACAGGGGAGGCTAACATGAAGGAGCTCCACAAGGAACAAAACCATTTGGTAGTCCATCTAAAAAATGGTAGTGACGGATGGACGCCGAGGTACTGTACAAAATTCGAAATTTCAGAAAGCCGAAGCAATCGCCTTCCGAACAAACTGCCAGCCCCACCATTTGCGCGATCACCCAACGGATACCGCGCTACCTTCCTTGAGCCCCCCACCCCTTCCCTCCCAAAACCCACAGGCGGCACGGCGGCGGACAGCGGACGGCCCGATCTACTGCCGGCCTGCCGCCGCAGGCAGCATTACTACGCTCCTCGGCGGCCGGGGGTTGTCGTCGGGGTGTTCACCCTCGCGGAAGATGGCGCCGGCGCCGCTCGACGTGGTGGTGATCAGCTCCGACGACGAGGAGGATGAGGAGGAGGAGGTGATCAGCTCAGACGACGACGAGGAGGAGGAGGAGGTGATCAGCTCCGGGGCGTGGGTTATCTCGCACGGCACCCTCGGGTGGATCGCGTGGATCGGCTGCTCGCTGGTGCTGGTACCGCGGAGGAAGCCCGGCGGCGTTCGCGCCGGCAAGGGCGAGGAGGGCTCCGGGGAGTGGGCCGTCTCGCGCGGACCCCTCGGGTGGGTCGCGAAGCTCGGGGACTCGCCGGTGCCAGTACCGCAAAAGAAGAAGAATGGCGACGACGACGACGATTGCGTGGTCCTGGACGGCGACCCTGATAGGTCGGCTGCCGTTGCCGGCGCCAAGGTGAGGAGTGCATCGTCGTCGGATGAGGTGGAGATTGTTGCTGTGAAAGGCGAGGTATATATATTTGAGTTTGTTCCTTCCAATTTTTTTTATCCTTTTAGCATAGCATTGCAATTGCATTGCATTGCGATTTGTGGGTAGCGAATTGCTATGGTGGAGGCATTTGTAGAATCAGACTGCTAATTTCATCGGACGTTCATAATCATGACTTCAGAATCGAACCGTGAAAATTTGGTTTGTAGAGCATCATACATCAAGGGGAAAATCCCCTTCTCACTGCTGCAGAATATACTTTCTGATTCCAATAATATCTTAATCAGTTTTTCAAGAAGAAAATAAAAGAAGAAGCATATGCACTTTTCAAACAGACAAGAAAAGAAGAAGCATATGCACTATTCAACTTGTAACATGCAAGTACTCTGCTCAACTGCATATATCTGGTTCATTGCTTACCTGTCCTAGCTGTTTATGAGTATCTGCAGTTTATGTTATCGAATTCAACAGAGATAAGGGGAGGAGCTTTTTTCGCAGAAACTATACTGCTGCAGTTTACTTGTGGAGTTGTGCATGTTAGCATTCCTTTATCAGCTAGGTGATCAGTGATCACAACTGGATGGTATGATTCTGCAGATAGCATGCAAGGACTTCCCACACTCGCGCCATTTATGTTCCGAACTGCCTTTCGGCACCACTTCTCACGTCAAGCATTGTAGCATGGTAAGTCACAAAGCATTTTCAACTCCCTGTCCCTGATGTTGTCTTCTGGCAATATAATACAGTGATTCTAGCGCATTGCTGTCTTTCGAATGCAGTGCTACTGTTTTGTATGCGATGCTCCAGCTCCATGCAAGGATTGGGGCAAAGGGCTCTTGAATGATGATCATTGCCATGCCACTGACAAGGAAACAAAGTGGAAAACACTGAGGCAAGCATTCAAGTGCCAAAGTGTACCCGCAGCTTATCCAGATGAACACCCAAATGTTGTGTCCCCCACAACGCCATCACCAAGACAGCATGGATATTACGAGGAGCATACACCGGAGCCTGAGGGGTGCTTCGAGGAGACGGACGAGGAGGCCAGGGTGTGTGTCAGAAACCTACCCTTTGACATTGACAGCAAGGACCTTGCCCAGCTCTTCGGGTATGCCGGAACCGTCGTGTTCTCCGAGGTAAGCCTTCTTAGCTCTTCAAAACCAGTATGTGAAAATAGGGCATCAAATTCCTGATTCATGCAAGATCCTGCAGTTCTGTACTTCCCCTGTTGTATGTGACGATGATATACATTGTTGAATCCATTGGGTGAAGCTGCTGGAATATAATAGCTTGTGTGATATGTTAAGGTTGCACATCGTAGTCACTTGGATTGGTCATTATATTCCTTAATTTGCTGGGCGTCCAGTTGTAGCTTCTTCATAAACCCTGAAATAATATAAATACGTTTTCTTATCAGTACTGAATGCATTATTTCCTCACCTTCTCTAGGCTATTCTTGCGGTATGCGATATCTGTTTTGTCGGTGCTGTTGGGAGGCAGTTAAACAATACAGTTACCAGGACATATATGGGTTTCCCTTTGTTCTAAAACACAGTTTCTACTTTGTGTCTCTGCAGATCATTTACGATGGGGAAACAGACCAGAGCTGTGGATATGGATTTGTCACCATGAGTAGTGTTCAGGAGGCTGAGAAGGCTGTGAAGATATTCCATCATAGTGTGAGTATATCTGATAAATAATAACTTGATGTCATGTGTAATTCAGTATGTTTAAGAATGTATAAAATTTTGTATTGACATTTAGAATTGACAGGAGCTGCATGGCAGGCCTATGACAGTGAACAGGGCGGCTGCTGCACCGTTGCCCTGTCGATCGGTGTCTTCTTCATTCAAGCTCTACGTGAGCAATCTGCCCTGGGAAGTGGACGGCCCTATGCTGAAGCAGCTGTTCAGCGGGTACGGTCAAGTGGTGGCTGCTAAAGTCCTCTACCACGGAAGAGGATCTCAGCGGCGCTCCCGGGGATTCGGTTTTGTCACGATGGGGTCGCCGGAGGCATCGCAAGACGCCATTTGGTACCTCGACAAACAGGTCAGTCAGTGTGTAGTTTGGTGGTTTCCCTGACATTTTGTACCTGGTTTTACCGAGATAAGATGTTTTGATTTGAGTTTTGTAGGTTTGGAAGGGGCACAAACTGCGAGTGCGAGTCCCAAGAGAGGAAGGGACACGCTGAGGGTTTTAGGTGCTGGGTTTTGCAGGTTTATGATACTGGTCTAGATTTAGAGCGAGACTCCGTTAGCTTTCTTGCCATGCTTCTCTTTTCGTATTTTCTGTTACTACCCCTGTAACAGACTACGTCCTAAAAAACAGTTTGGTTTCAGACGAATAGTACTCCTATATTTCATAAAAACCTGTAATTTTTATCATCTTGGTGACTGTATTGGCTAAAACAAAGTTAATTTGCTATCTGTCCTTGCCTAAACATACACTGAAAACATCCACAGTTCCATGCATCCTACACTATACTAGGTGGCTTGCTCTGCTGCCCTCCTGCTGGTGCCGATGGCGCCACCGCTGCCGGCTCGCCGCCGTCGATCTTGTGGATCACCAAATGCAGGCCAGGGTTCAGGAACGCCCATATCTGGATTCTGTCCATCATTTTCAGGCCACTCCCGCGGACGAAGCTCTGGCTGTTTCCGTATTTGAGCACCGTGTAGTCGTTAGAATCCCATCGTGTCAGCCGAGCATCCATCCGGTCGCCGGCACGGTTGATGTAGAGCGGAACGACGAGCCCGCCGTGCTTCCTCCCTTGCGTCCTCCCGTTGCCGGACGCCTGCGCTTTCAACTTCTCCCGGGTCTTAAGAGTGTCCAGGTTGGCGGCGTGACGCCCGTCGTCGGAGAGGAGCGGGCGGAGACGGTCGACGCCGGCGCTCGGTATCCTCAAGCGGCTCTGCTGCATCTCGAGGTCCGAGCACTCGACGCGCTTCTGGGCGATGAAGTAGAGCGTGTGGCCTGGCTGGAGGCCCAGCGCCGTGCGTATCCAGGCCGGCTCCATCGGGGCTGCGCCGGCGGCGAGAGGGACGTACCGGCACGGCGCCGCCCGCAGCGGAACGGCGTCGATAGGCTCAATAGAGAACGGTGCCGCTGCGGCGCTGCTTGAGGACGCGGCATCGCTCGTTGTGATCTCTTTGGCATGAGCATGGCCACGGTACATCGTCTGCAGCGGGATGGCGTCCATGGGTTCAGTGGCCATTGCTTCTGGGGAACGCTTCTCGGCGTCGCTGTCGTGTGTTCTAGAGGATTCCGGGACGTTGCCGTCGCCGTAGACCACGATCGCCAGCGCGAGCGACCGTGAGCTGCTGGCCGGAGCTGCTGTCCCCACCGTTTCTTGGTAAGCATAAGCTCCAAGCTTCCGCTTCCTGGGTGGCAGCCTTGTTTCCGCCGCGCCGCCCGAGGCGACCGAGGCGACGAGGGAGCCGCCGGCGACGGTGCTTGGTTCATCTTCATCCGGTGGCGCGACCGAGAGCTTTAGGTAGTCACGCGGCGCGTTTATATGGTTCAGCGTCACCTCCCCGGGTTGTTCCGGCCGCGGCCATGCTTCCCCGGCGGGCGTGAGCGACAGCGTCAGGTACTCCGGCGGCGCCGCGTCAGGCCCCTGCAGCAGGTGGGCCAGGGACACCGCCGGCAGAAGGGGCTCGCCGTCGTCGACGCCGGCAGCTGCGCACGAAGCGGGCATCGATGCCGAACAATGTCGCGCCATCATCGTCGCAGGTGCAGTCGATCGCCGTCGAATGTAGATTCAGGGCTTTGATTCCTCGTGGCGTGAGAATATATATATATATTGTGCCGAGGTATGTACGTGGATATGCATTTGGAGTCGAATTAGGATTCTCATTCAAGTGTCCGTCTCGCGATGATGAATTAGGATTCCAGCAGCAGTAGTAAATCCGTCGTAGAGTAGTAAAATTTCTCGTGGCGAGCGGCCCTAGATGAGGCCCAGCCCACACGTCCTTCAGAGGCGGTGCAGCGAGCCGCCCACTTCGCGACCCGGGTACTGTTTCATGCCCATTTTTCAGTCGGTTTTAATAAAATACTAGACCATTGATGGCGCGCGTTGCCGTGCTCGTCAAATTTATCAATAGAATGATAGGAATTTACATCATGAAAAGAAAATCACAAAATCTGATCACACATTTTCAAGGTAGAAATGTAGAGGCGTCAGACAAAATGTTCCTTTTTGCATGAGGCGGCAGCAAGTCAGTGCGGGGATGTCATAGTTCAAGAGAATGAAAGTAGGGTACAAAGGACACACAAATTGAAGTATCGCTGCTTTATATAATTTTGGGTGGTCTGGAAAATTCTCAATTAGCCTGTTCTGAATCTAGGGACGGCTATGTAACATCTTTCCAAAACTTTGCAATTGAGTTTATTTCTTCAGGATTTGGGAAAACCTTGCAATTCAGTTTATTTCTTCAGGATTGGGAAAACCTTGCAATTGAGTTTATTTCTTCGGGATTGGGACCATCAGACCGTTTCTTCATAGCAGGTCGAACAATTAACTTTGATTAATAATATTTGGGATTGTTTTAGGATGAAACTTAATAAACTAAATGAAAAGGTATTAATTTTAATCGAGGCATCGATATTGGGGTTGATGGCATCAAATTATCGAATAATGATTTCTCAAAGCTGTAAAATATAGCAAAGAAAAGTGAACATATACCCAAACTGTGCAATTGAAGAAATCAACAACCCTGATTGTGAAAAGTAACATCTGATACATCATGTTAACGGGTAATCCAACAAACAAGACATATATATCTTTTCTTTTTAGCTTAATACATGCAAACAATGTTATTCAAAAGTATGGTTGCCATTAATACAGACTTTTGTCAAGAAAGAATTCTTGCTATTTGTTTCATTCCCATATGTACCGTGTCTCTTGGAAAAATATTCATGAAGCAGATTATTAACACATTGAAAAGAGATGCATATGATTTGAACGCATACATTATGGTACCATTTTTTTTCATTCCAAATGCACTTACATGCCCTGAATCCACTGTAAAAAGGCCAGCCATGGAATCCAACCAAAATACGTGTGCAAGCTTTGCAGCCCGGCAAGTTTTTTCCCTGGTTTTGTTGCTGGAATAGTCTCTGTGTACCGAACCAACACAGTTTCTCGTTTAGTATTAAAGCTGTAATATATTGGGCCAGAAACAACAAAATATGGGAGAAGGGCATAGATGTACTCGATGCATACATGAAAGGAAGGGGCACAATGAATCGCCATGAAAGATGCTAATCTATCTAGGAGCCATGGGTGAACCTCGTACGTACAGAGATGCTGCAATCGAAGGAAATAGTGGCTGGCCTCTGCTATTCCTGCGTGAAAGACATACAATCAGAAGAACATTCGAACGAAAGCCATATTTCTGAACTCAGCGACGAAACGAGGCAGAAGCTAACAATATGAACACCAACCATGTAATAGCAAAAATCTACCGTTGGGCAAGAAAGTTGACTACAGGCCAACGAAATCAGATCAAGGCAAGACCGGGTACTCCTGTCTCCTCGAGGGGATTGTCCTGGTGCGCCTGCAAGTGGTCAGGCACTCAGACAGGCAAGCGTTGTTGGATCCCTCGAGCGCTGGATCCCTCGCTCGGCTTGCGTCGACTGGATCCTCTGTCGGTTCCCTCGCGCGCGTCGCGTGGCTCGCGTCCGCTGGATCCCGTCGACCGCCGGTTCCCACGCGAGCGTCGCGTCGGCTTCATCCCCTCCCGCTGCGGATCTAGCGTCGCCTGGCTCCCCACCCGCGCGTCGGATGGATCCACAGATCGCTGTGTGATTTTTTTATTTTTTTATTTTTGCGTCTCTGACCCCGCGTCGCTCCGCTCGGGCGACTCGGGAGGAACTTCGCCAGTCGCCGGCGGCCCCCTCTCCCACGCCTCCTCTCCTCCGCAGCTGCCGCTGGCCTGGCCGCGGTGGCGGCGGCCCCTTGCCTCTGAAGGTGGCTCGGGGAGATCCCGCGGCGGACGCGTGGTGGCCGGGTGGCTGGGTGGCCGCGGTCGTCTTGGTGGTGAGCTCTGCCGGGCTCGAAGCCGTGGGGCGCGGGGCGCGCGTGGGAAGCAGGGTGGCGTCGAGGTGTCGCGAGGCCTGCTCGCCGGCGCTTGGGGGTGGCGCGCGCGCGTTTCCCTCTGCTGCGGATCTGGCCGGCGCGCTGGATCTGGGCCAGCGGGCGGCTGTGGTGTCGGGGGCTTCGGTCCCTTGCGTCGATGTGGTGGTCGCGCCGTCTACGGCCGCACGGGCGGCGTGGGGCGCGGGGCCAGGCCGCTGGCTTGCCACTTCCTCTCTTCCCGGCCAGATCCAGGTCGGGGGCGGCAAGGTTTCCTCCTCTGCTCTCGACCTCCGATGGATCTTTTGCAACCCCTGTCGCCGCCTTGCTCTGTTCCACCTTCTGCTGATTCGGCGGTCTGGTGGTTCGACGGGCGGGCGCTCGGTCTCTGTCGCCACTCAAGGTTGTTGCCCCTGTGCGGTGGTGGTTCCGGTCTCAGCAGTGCCGCGGCTCAGCAGAAGGGTGGCGAGGATGATGGCTATGGGCGAAAGCTCTGTGTCGGCACCGGCGGCAGCGACGCACTGTTGTGTCGGATCCCTCCTTGGAGGTGCCGTCGTACGATGCCTTGGTTCCTCGCTCACTCTGTTTGTTCTCCAGGTGAAAGCCTTAGATCCAACTCCTGGATCGGACAACGGTGGTGTCCTCGACATCGTTACCACCTTCGTGGCGCCTGTCTTCGGAGACGCTGCTCAATGCTGCTTGCCTGAGGGTTGGGGTGCTGCTTGGCTGGTTTGAGGTTGGTGGTCGATGGTGGTGGTGCGGCCAGTCTGGGGTCGACGGGGTGTGTGTCGTGGTTGAGTGCTCTCTTGGTGCGTCTCTGCTAGGCGGTGCCCTGCAGCTACGCCAGTGGCACATAGGTGCCGTGGCGTCGTCTCGGCCTCGTGCAACCTTTCGAATGTACCCCCGACACAGGTGGTGTCGTGGCGTTGTGCGGTCTCGGTTGTGTGGAGCCTTTCGATTGCGTCGATGGTGCAGTGTCGTGGTTTGGTCTGCTTGGCGATGCCCTTCGACTACGCTGGTGGCACACAGGTGCCGTGGCTTCGTCTTGGATCCGCATGTCCCTTCGAATGTGCCTCGTGACACAGGTGGTGTCACGGCGTTGTGCAGTCTCGGATGCGCGGAGCCTTTCGATTGCGTCGACGGTGCAGTGTCGTGGTTTGGTCTTGGCTGGCCGATGCCGTTCGCCTCCATCCTATGGTGTTCTTTGTTGTGTCTCCCTCCTTGTACCCCATGTATGTGTGTTGTGGCGTGTTTTTTTTGCTTTTCTCTTCTTCTCTGTGCCCCCTGTAATTCCGGTTCACTTGAACCTATCCTGCGACAGGCTGTAAAGTCTTATAGGCAAATGAATACAATTCAGGTGAGGAAATCCCCCCCCCCTTGAAAATTCAAAAAAAAAACAGACCGCTGTGTAGTAGAGATAAATGGGCCAATAAGCCCACTCAACGACAGGCCTCCAAAAAAGTCCCCAGAACAGCAGCCTATTAGGACAGCCAGCCCAGTGCGGTAAAATCGGTGCTCAAACCTAGATCTGACGGCCAGATACTGTTCAACACGAAATCCGACGGCCAAAATCACAGGGGATGTGAGAGATCTCGCTTTAGGTGCTTTTATACTGTCCTTAATGGAAATATATATAAAAAATTAGAGGCGAGCAATTATATGAAATTTGAAGAGAAAAATAAAACATTATGTGAACTTTTAAACATTTTAGGTGAACATTTTTTCAACTCGGGCAATAGTTTAGCGGGGTAAAGTAGACTTGTTTGTTTCTAGTATGAATGGAAATTCTAGTCCGAGGAATATATGATTCGTTCATGTTCTTTTTTTACTTGCCATGAGGATGCAATGACTACTACCTCCGTCCTGATTTATTGGTCCTCTTTGTATTCTTTGTCAAATTTTAACCATAAATTTAACTAACAAAATATTAATGCATGTTGCCAAAAAATATATCATTGGATTCATATTTGAATACAGTTTCCAATGATATAATTTTTTGCGACATGCATTGACATTTTGTTAGTTAAATCTATGGTCAACGTTTGGCACGAAATACGAAGAGGACCAATAAACCAAGACGGAGGTAGTAGCTCCTAATAGCTTGATTGATGCAAAAAAAGAACAATTGCTACAAAATTTAAGTAGGAAATGAATTGCTAATGTCGGTCATCACAGTTACAGCAATGCATAAATTGAATAATATTGAATGCTGGTACTTCATCGTTATCGATAATATATGGAATGACAAGATTGGAAATTGATCGGGGCATCATTTCCTTATAATAATATGGTAGCAGAATAATTGCTACAACATGCATTATCAGTGGAACTCATATGTGTGTTGTTCAAATTCTGGTCAAACCTATAAATACCACCTATAGATTATGTTGATGTAAGTGTTTGTCTCGCATTCGTGTTCACGTGTCCGTGCGATGATAATGATGGGAAAAGTGTAATCCGAACTAGGTTCGCAGAATGGTAGTAATCAACCCTGTCGCAACAAGCGGCACTAGATGAAGCCCAGCTTACACGTCCTTCACAACAAGTGATGATGGCAGTCTAGCCCATTGGGGCTTTAGGCGCCAGAGTTTCCCCTAAAATGCGCATTAGCCCGCTTGCTCGACTGCTTGCTTCTCTCTCTCTCTCTCTCTCCCTCTCTCTCTCTCTCTCCTTTGATGTTCTCTCAAGAAACAAATGACTACCATTTTTTATGTTAGTTTTGAAAGTTGGTAAAATAAAAAGCTCCTTTGCTGTTCTCTCAAGAAACAAATGACTACCATTTTTATGTTAGTTTTGAAAAGTTCATCAAATAAAAAATTTATGAAATTCATAAAGATATTCAAGGATGTAAAAAAATTCTCTTATTTGAAAATTTACATGATTTTCTTAAAAATATTCATAAAATTTAAAAAATTTAAAATTTAAAGTATATACAAATATGCTTGAGAAATTGAAATAGGCGAAAATTTGGTCAAAATGTTACCAAATTCAAAAACACTCCTAAATTTGAAAATTGTTATTAGATTTGAAAAATATTTTGAGTTAAAAAATGAGGGATTCTAAAAGCAATATTAAAAAATAATGAATTTTAAATAGAAGAGGAAAAGTAAAAAAGACAGGCGGAACTTTCCAGGTTCGGAAAACAGGAAAAATACGCAATACTTTAGTATATTCTTGGGCCGGCCCGTTACCTTCCACGGTGCACATTTTGTACTAATATTGAACTATCAGTGCCTTTAGCACTAAATAGAATATTGACATCAACTGCCTGGTAAGCTTCTTTACGTAGTTCCTCTAAAAGAAGGCTATTTTTGTAATTATTGTAACAAAAAATCATAGCAGAGTGAATAGACGTGCAAAATTACTGACACCTAGCAATATTTCAAACACAATGGAGTATGTAACAAATCACTACTAGTTCTAATTAATCTTTGAGAGAATTGATCGCAATGTATGCAACAAAAAAACCAACTCATGCCACAACGTTAGAAACAACTTTGTAGCATGAACTCATCCTCTGTAATTGAAGCTCAAAGCCGCATGTGTGTATGTATGGAAATAAACACAAGCTTGTAGAATGTCAAAAAACTGCAACATTGAAAATCTAAAAAAAAAACTTTATTACCGACATTCCAGTGGCTACCTCGTCGTCTTGGGCTAGTCAATGATGATTTTGCTCATTGGATCAGAATGGCATGATTAACTACCTGGTTTGAGCTACAACTTGGAATCCATTAGACCATTACTGATCTACTACCCCACCGCTAAAGATTTTAGATTTTCACCGCTCATAGGTTTACACCCTGTCATGGGTATTGCACGGCAATACTCATTGGTTGGAAATTTTATGAAGGTAATGCACACGTGGTTGATCAAGGTGCCAAATTTCACATGGTGGAGGTTTTACCCAGGTTCAGGCCCCACGTTCTCTCTTGTATGAATAATGTGGTTACAATGTGTGATCTTGTTGATACTATTGAGGCGGTCTAGATTTGAAATAATGAGTCTTCAAAACCTTTCGATCTTCATCTTCGGAACCAAGTCTTTGGACTAGGGAATTTGGTTAGGAAACCAACTTGTGCCACTGGGGACAGATAGTCTATCATCAGCCAGGCAAAACCAAAAAACCAAAACTTCCTTCGAAACTTAGGAAAAACCAGGCAAAGATCAAAAAGCCAAAAAAGGAAGAAAGCATCTGAAGACCTGAACCGCGTACAAAAAAAAGAAGACCAAAACCCAGATAGAGCATCCAATGTGCTACACGTGGCGACAGTTGGGCGCACCACTTGACGCACTTTCAAGCAATAAAAGTGGCCCTTGAGGGAGCCCCCAAGGGGTAACCATTTGTTAGCTCTCTCGCTCGGGCGCGTCTATTCTATACATCACCTCAGGCGAGTTAGATGCTAGCCTCACTTGCGAGGCTGGAGCTGGCCAGCCCAATAGGACGGTCTAGGTTTGTTATGCAAGTGTTTTTTGTTCCTTCTAATTTATTTTGTACTTTATTTACATTTTAAAATATACTAAATACATATATTCACAAAATTAATTTACTTAATTTTTATAAACGTTCACCACACATTTAAAAAATGTTCAAGAATGTTCACAGAACTTTTAGAAGTGTTGATATCATTCAAAACAATGTTCATGACATTTAAAAATGATCGCGTGTTTCCAAGTTCGTGATAGTTTTACAAATATTTATACAATATAGAAAAATGACCACATAATTAAAAAAATATACGTGGCATTGTAAAAAATGTTCACATGTTTCAAAAATATGTTCATGACATTTTTACAAATTGTTCATACAATGTAAAAAAACGTGTGAGTGGTTTTTAAAAATGTTTCATGCCACTGAAAGAAAATTCCAACATATATTTGAAAACAAATTAACATGTATTGGAAAAAATGTGAAAACAATGACTATCCAACATGTATGAAAAATATGTTTTACGTATATGAAAATCTACACTATACTGAAAAAATAGATATGTGTAGAGAAAAAGAAGACAAAGAAAAAAAACTGATGTAAGACAGAGGAAAGCGGAAAATGAAAAAAAAACGCCTAAGCTTCTAAAACATGTCCAAACAGGCCATGAAAGCTTGAAACCGATTCGGAAAAGACCATGTTCGGATGGTCTGCTGATTGAAGGAGCCACTAGTTAACGAGCACTCATTCGGGAGCTTCACAATAATCAGCGCCACTTGGTGCGCTCTCAGCCATTCGCAACATGTCGCGTTCTGGGCGCTTCTTTTGGATTTTTTTCGCCCGCGTTTTCGGCTATTTAAACGATTTTTTCTGGGTTTTTTCAACGTTTTGGTTTTCCATCAGTCTTCCTTAGCTTTTGGACAAAAAAATTCGAAAAAAATAATTTCACGAAAAAACGCATTTTCTTTTTTTCCCTTTCACGAGAGTCTTGGCCGTGCCTCTCGAAAACGAAAAAAACGTGTTTTCTGTTATTTTTTCGCGAGAATCATGGTTTTTGCTTCCACAAGAGGGACAGTTATGCTTTCGTGAGAGTCACGACCGTGCCTCTCAGAAACGAAAAAAGCGTTTTCTATTTTTTTCCTTTCGCGAGAGACACGGTTTTGCTTCTGCGAGAGGCACGGTTGTTCTTTCGCGAGAGTCACGGCCGTGCCTCTCAGAAATGAAAAAAAACATTTTTTTTTTATCCTTTTGCGAGAGTCATGATTTTGCTTCCACAAGAGGGACAGTTATGCTTTCGTGAGAGTCACGACCGTGCCTCTCAGAAACGAAAAAAAGCGTTTTCTATTTTTTTCCTTTCGCGAGCGACACGGTTTTGCTTCTGCGAGAGGCACGGTTGTTCTTTCGCGAGAGTCACGGCCGTGCCTCTCAGAAATGAAAAAAGAACATTTTTTGTTTTTATCCTTTTGCGAGAGTCATGATTTTGCTTCCGCGAGAGGTACGGGTGTGCTTTTGCGAGAGTCACGGCCGTGCCTCCTCGGAAACAAAAAAAACACGTTTTCTCTTTTTTTTCTTTTACGAGAGTCATGATTTTGCTTCCGCGAGGCACGGTTGTGATTTCGTGAGAGGCACGGGCGTCTCTTTCAAAAAGGGAAAAAACTTGTGCTTCCGATTCGGTAACAAAGATCGCTCTAACTCTCCAAGTTGCGACAAGTGACGCACATACAGCATGTCGCTTACAACGAATACTCCTGAACTAGTGATTTCAACTGATTGATGCTGATGAATCGGAGCTGGTTCGAACCTGAGACCTCACTCGTCCTTCATGCTTGTATTACCCCCCCGCCACACACCAAGTACTGATAAGTTTCAACCTTTTCCTTCTTTTATTCTCTCTTTTTTTCCATTTTCCTTTTTCTTTTTGTACGAACAGGTTCCCCTGCATCCTTTTGAATTTGATGAACTTTTTCTCAAATTCTATGAACTATTTTGAAATTCTTTGAACTTTTTCAAATTCGGTGAATCTATTTTCAATTTCGATGAACTTATTTTCAATTTTGATGAACTTTTTTTCAATTTTCGGTGAACTTTTACCAATTTTTGATGAACTTCTTTCAATTTTGATGAACTTTTTTTAATTTCCGATGAAACTTTTCTAATTGGATGAACTTTTTTCAAATCAGTGAACTGTTTTTTCAAATTTGATGAACTGTTTTATTCAACATCGATGAACTTTTTTAAATTGGTGAACTTTTTGTTCAAAATCGTGAACTATTTTCAAAATCGATGAACTTTTTCCAAATTTGCGAACTTTTTCGAAATTTCATGAACTTATCCTAAATTTTGCGAACTTATTTCAAATTCATGAAGATTTATCAAATTCATGAAAAAAAATTAGTTTGTACAAACCTTTTCAATTTTATGAACTTTCTTCAAATTCACGCTTTTTATATTGTGTATTCATTTTTCTTTTCATTTTATCATAAAATAATACAGGTTGGTATGTAATAAGGACTGTTTGTCCTTAGAATAAACAGTGTGGGTAGATCAGCCTAGTGGCTGTGTTCGAATTTGACCGCACAGGCAGTCAGGGTTCAAATCCTGGCCTTACCACGTTTCCGGACGCTGCAGGCGCCAGCGGCGCGAATCAGCGCTCGCAGCGCTGTATAGGAGCTCCCGTCCCCAACTGGGCGGCCCATTCAGGAGGCGGCGGCGCCGCCGCCCACTTCGTGACCCAGGTACTGTTTCAAGCCTTTTTTTAGTCGGTTTTAATAAAATATGGAAATATATAAAAAATTAAAGGCAAGCGATTTTATGAAATTTGAGAAAAAAATAAAACATTATGTGAACTTTAAGGCATTTTCTCAAAAGGGCGAACATTTTAACTCGGGCAATCATTTATCGGGGTAAAGTAGACTTGTTTATTTCTAGTATCAATGGAAATTCTAGTCCGAGTAATATATGCTATGTTAATTTTGTTTTTACTTGCCATATGGATGCAATGACTAGCTCCTAATAGTTTGATTGATGCAAAAAAAACAATTACTACAAAATTTAAGTAGGATTCATTTATGTATTTGTTTGCACATATCAAACGAATTGCTAGTGTCGGTCACCACAGTTACGACATTGCTTAAAATGAATAATATTCAATGCCGGTACTTCATCATTGTCGATGATATATGGAATGAACAAGATTGGAAATTTATCGAGGCGTCATTTCATAATAATAATATTGGTAGCAGAATAATTGCTACAACATGCATTATCAATGTAAGTAATATGTGTTGTTCAAACTCTGGTCAAACCTACAAAATATCACCTATAGATGATGTTGACTTATGTGTCTGTCTCCGTGTTCACGTGTCTGTGCGATGATAATGATGTAAAAAGTGTAATCCGAACTAGGTTCATAGAATAGTAGTAACCAACCCTCTCGTGGCAAGCGGCACTAGATGAAGCCCAGCTCACGCGTCCTTACAGCAAGTGACGATGGTAGTCTAGCCCATTGGGGCTTTAGGCGCCGAAGTTTTCCCTAAAACACGCATTAGGCCTCTTGCTTGATTGCTCTCTCTCTCTCTCCCTCTCCCTCCCCCTCTCTCTCTCTCACTACTAGGAAAAGGCCTACTAAGTGACGATGGTAGTGCGCCATTAGCATCACGTCACTAGAATTTTTTTCTAATGGCGCACCTGTGGTGCGTCATTAGAATCTGGTATTCTAATGGCGCACCGCTGGTGTACCATTAGTATGGCCCACGATGCGCCATTAGTATTTTTGAATTTTGAAGGCGGGAAAATAGTAGTGACGCACCGTCTAACCCCCACCGTGCGCCATTGCTATTTTTTGAATTTTGAATTTGGATCTGGATCGTGATTTTTTTGCCCATTTTTTGCTTGTTTTTTTCTCATTTTTTGGCACGATATTATTTCAAATTTTGTTCCTGTATTTGGATCATTTACGTTATTTTGCCGTGTTCTTTTGCCGGAGAGGAGTTCGTCGGAGAGGAGGAGGAGGAGGAGGTCACCGGAGAGGCGCTCGCCTACATCGCCGGAGAGGAGGAGGAGGTCGCCGGAGAGGAGTTCACCGGAGCATCGGAGAGGAGAGGAGGAAGGAGAAACCATGAGGGAATGGGAGGAGAGGAGGGAGGAGGAGCTCACCGGAGAGGAGGGAGGAGGAGGTCGCCGGAGAGGAGGAGGAGGTCGCCGGAGAGGAGGAGGAGGAGGTCGCCGGAGAGGAGGAGGGTAGTATGGTGGAGGAGAGAAGGGAAGATGGAGTGGAGGAGAGGAGGAGATGGAGTGGAGGAGAGGTGGAGTGGAGGAGAAAGAATGAAGAGGTAAGAAGGAGAGGACCGCGGGCAGGTGCGCCATTACTAACTTTTTTTTTTGATTTATTTTGAATTTTGAAGGCGGGAAGATACTAATGGCGCACCATGGGCAGGTGCGCCATTACTAACTTCTTTTTTATTTTTTTGATTGATTTTGAATTTTGAAGGCGGGAAGATACTAATGACGCATCATGGGCAGGTGCGACATTAGTAAGTTTGAATTTTTTTACCTCCCCAGATCTTAAAAGCCCCGTAAATTTTTTTCTGTTAGGTTTTGGAGGATTTTGAAAATGTTTAACGGGGTTCCCCCGATTAAATTCGGATGTAACTTTTCAAGTAGATGATTTTTCATATAAAAAACTTTTTCATCCGAGTTCGTATGTAAAAGTTATGCCCATTTTTACAAATTCTCGAGAGACTTTGCAAAAATGTCGAAAATTCATGTTTGTAAATTTTGCTGACAACTAGACCACATATCACATGGGAAACTTATTTTTTTTATTTTTTTTGACATTTCCATCATTTTTTTTAAACTGAAAAGGCGGTCCAGGGAGGGTGCATTCGGTGGAAGTAGTGTCCAAGTTAGTAAACTGGAATGGCGCACCATTAGTAATTTTTTTAAACTGAAATGGTGCACCATTATATTTGTAATTTTTTTAAACTGAAACGGTGCGCCATTAGTAGTTCAACTAGTAATGGCGCATCACTCCCACGGTGCGCCATTAGTAATTTTGAAAAAAATTAATTCCTTTACTAATGGCGCACCGTGGGTGTGGTGCGCCATTACTAGTTCAACTAGTAATGGCGCACCACACCGAACTAGTAATGGCACACCGCACCCACGATGCGCCATTAGTAGTTTTGAAAAAAATTAAATTCTTTTTTACTAATGGTGCATCGTGGATGTGGTGCGTCATTAGTATTTGCACACTAACGGCGTATCAACACATGGTGCGCCATTAGTATTTAGTAATGGCGCACCACATGCACAGTGCGCAATTAGTGTCAATCCCATCTTTAACCCTTTTCCTAGTAGTGTCTCTCTCTCGCCCTCCTTTGCTGTTCTCTCAAGGAAAAAATGACTACCAATTTTTATGTTAGTTTTGAAAAGTTGGTCAAATAAAAAATTTACATATTTCATTAAGATATTCGAATTTTTTTAAATATTGGATTATTTGAAAATTTTCATGATTTTTAAATCTTCATAAATTTTAAGAAATTTAAAATTTTAAAATATTTGTGAGTTCTAAAATATACACAAATACGCTTGCAAAATTGAAATAGGCAAAAATTTGGTCAAAATGTTTCCAAATTTGAAAATGCTACGGAGTTTGAAAATTGTTATTGGATTTGAAAAATATTTTGAGTTAAAAAATGAGGGATTCAAAAACAACATTCAGAAAATCATGAATTTTAAACAGAAAATGGAAAAGTAAAAACAAGGCAGGCAGGACTTTCCAGAAGGTTAGAAAACAGGGGGAAAATGCAATACTTGAGTATATTCATGGGCCGGCCCATTACCTTCCAGGGTGCGTGTTTTGTACGAATATCGAACTATCAGTGCCTTTAGCACTAAATAGGATATTCACATCAACTGCCTGGTAGGCTTATTTACGTAGTTCCACTAAAACATGGTCTTTTGTAATTATTGTAAAAAAATTGTAGCACAGTTAATAGATGTGCAAAATTACTGACACCTACCAATATTTCAAACATAATGGAGTATGTAACAAATCATTGCTAGTTCCAATTAATCTTTGAGAGAATTGATCGCAACGTATGCAACAAAAAAACCAATGCATGCCACAACGTTAGAAACAACTTTGTATCATGAACCCATCCTGTGTAATTGAAGCTCAAAGTCACAGTCGCATGTCGCATGTGTGTATGTATATAAATAAACACAAGCTTGTAGCATGCCAAAGAAAAACACAACATTGAAAAATCTAAAAAAACATTATTGCCGACATTCCAGGGCCTACCTCGTTGTCTTGGGCTCGTCAACAATATTTTTGACTCGTTGAGACCCTATTGTCAACAGATCTTATGAGCCACATCATATATGTGTTTTGATGGCTCAATTAATTCCCTGGTTTGAGCTCCAACTTGGAATGCATCGGACCATTAGGCTAGTCATAGTGGGAGTAACTTAGCAAGTAACATAACGCATTTCGAGAAATTTTTGCTTATGTGGCATGTAGTTAATGAGAAGTGGTAACATAATATGTTACTGTAACATAGCGCTTTCCAAGACAAGATGAGTCTACAAGCTAATTAATGAAGTCTTCTATGACACTACTACTATATTACTTTGCATTATGAAGATAGTAATTTAGACTAGTGTCATATGTATGACACTAGTATAAGTTACTCCCCACTATGACCAGCCTTACTAATCTACTACCCCACAACGAAAGTTTTCATATTTTCACCGCTCATGGGTTTACACCCTGTCGTGGGGATTGCGCGGCAATACTCATGCGTTGGAAAATTTGTGAAGGCAATGCACACATAGCTGATCACACTACTGCATGATTGCCTAGCTGTGGCGAGTAGGAAAAGCCCATTCATGGCGGGCAAGGCTCTCGGGGCCGCCGCCACTGCTATTATGGCATCAGTGGCGAGCGGGAAATATTGCTCGCCACAACTATTCTCTCTGCCCGTCACTGGTAGTGGTCTAGGCCTATAGAAGAAGTGTTGCCACGACAACGTTTTTTTCCTGCTATGGCAGCATTTTAATGAAGCGGTTATTGTATTTTACACTTAATTATCACATTGCAATACAAATATACTACCTCCTTTCCGGTTTATAGGGCTCAATTCAAAAATCTCGCCAACCAAGGTAGATGGTGAGTGGTGAAACAATTTTTGTAGTTTGCAAAACCACTCAATTTTAAAAAATTATGTTTACCAATGCATTAATTGCAATGCATGCATGCATAAAGTACATGCATTGGTCAATTTTCTCTTAATACTTGCATGCAATGATTTATTGCACCTTGAAATGTGAAGATGTGATGGGGAACAACCAAATTGAGACTTATAAAATGAGAAAACTAAAAATTTGAGATAAGCCCTATAAACCGGAAAGGAGGAAGTAGAATGTTGTCTCAACATT
Organism: Triticum urartu; assembly: GCF_003073215.2. Taxonomy (NCBI): domain Eukaryota; kingdom Viridiplantae; phylum Streptophyta; class Magnoliopsida; order Poales; family Poaceae; genus Triticum; species Triticum urartu. Next base: position 555,591,386 of record NC_053022.1, on the reverse strand, counting down.
CAAACAATCATGCACATGCATGCATACAGTACTTTATTACAATGTCGCCACAATAAATAAGAATAATTGTGAAGCCAAGCAGTGAGTATAAAAAGTGCGGGGAAACAAACATGCATGTCTCAACACATAATCAATAGTTTCTGACGCTATTTTGACAAAATTGTCTGTATTGACTTGGCTAGTTGTTGGCAATCGATGTCCGAAACGTGTCTTTGACTCGGTGAAGTCATTCTTCATCTGACTCTGGCTGATAGTGGAATTTCTCATCCTCATTTACAACCTCTGCGTTGATGATTTTGGCCAACACCTTTTGGATGCGCTCAGGCTCACTTAATAATTCCCCTATGTCAATGCTCTTCTCCATCTCCACGGACCACTTGATAATTTGGCTATGATTTCGCAAAAATATTGACTTTTCTTCAAAAAGTCGTTCGTGACGGCCATGGCAAAGTAGTAAGACATGTGGGAGGTTTTAACATTTGGTTCTTGATAGCAACAAGCGCTAGTGATGAACTTGAATTCTAAATACGGTGTTACTATTGGGGAATGCAGCATGAAATTTCAAAAAAATTCTACGATCATGCAAGATCTTTCTAGGAGATGCATAGCAACGAGATGGGGAGAGTGTGTCCACGTACCCTCGTAGACCGAAAGCGGAAGCGTTAGGTTAACGCGGTTGATGTAGTCGAACGTCTTCGCAATCTAACCGATCTAGTACCGAACGTACGGCACTTCTGAGTTCAACACACATTCAGCTCGATGACGTCCCTCAAACTCTTGATCCAGTAGAGGGTCGAGGGAGAGTTTCGTCAGCACGACGACGTGGTGACGGTGATGGTGATGTGATCCGCGTAGGGCTTCGCCTAAGCACTACGACGCTATGACCGGAGGAGTAAACTGTGAGGGGGCACCGCACATGGCTAAGAGACAAATTGTTGATCTTTGGGGTGCCCCCAGCCCTCGTATATAAAGGAGGAGGGGAGGAGGCCGGCCACAAGGGGCGCGCCAAGGAGAGGGGAGTCCTACTAGGACTCTAGTCCTAGTAGGATTCGGCCCCCCTTTTTTTTCCCTTCTACCGGAGGGGGAAAAAGGGAAGGAGAGGGAGTAGAAGGAAAGGGGGGTGGCGCCCCCTTCCCTAGTAGAATTATGCTTCCTCCCTTGTGGGGGGCGCACCAGCCCCTTTGGGCTGGTTAGCCTCCCTCCTATGTCCCATATGGCCCATATCTTTCCCCCGGGGGGGGGGGGGGGGGGGGGGGGGGGGGGGGGTTCCGGTAACCCCTCCGGTACTTCGGTATGTACCCGATACACTCCGGAACCCTTCCGGTGTTCGAATACTACATTCCAATATATCAATCTTTACCTCTCGACCATTTCGAGACTCCTCGTCATGTTCGTGATCTCATACGGGACTCCGAACAAACTTCGGTCACCGAAACACATAACTCATAATACAAATCATCATCGAACGTTAAGCGTGCGGACCCTATGTGCTCGAGAACTATGTAGACATGACTGAGACACATCTCCGGTTAATAACCAATAGCGGAACCTGGATGCTCATATTGGTTCCTACATATTCTATGAAGATCTTTATCGGTCAAACCGCAAGGACAACATATGTCATTCCCTTGGTCATCCGTATGTTACTTGCCCGAGATTCGATCGTCGGTATCATGATACCTAGTTCAATCTCGTTACCGACAAGTCTCTTTACTCGTTCTGTAATGCATCATCCCTCAAATAACTCATTAGTCACATTGCTTGCAAGGCTTATTACGATGTGCATTACCGAGAGGGCCCAGAGATACCTCTCCAATACTCGGAGTGACAAATCCTAATCTCGATCTATGCCAAGCCAACAAACACCTACGGAGACACCTGTAGAGCATCTTTATAATCACACAGTTACGTTGTGACGTTTGATAGCACAGAAGGTGTTCCTCCGGTATTCGGGAGTTGCACAATCTCATAGTCAGAGGAATATGTATAAGTCATGAAGAAAGCAATAGCAAAAAAACTTAACGATCATTATGCTAAGCTAACGGATGGGTCTTGTCCATCACATCATTCTCCTAATGATGTGATCCCATTCATCAAATGACAACACATGTCTATGGTTAGGAAACTTAACCATCTTTGATTAACAAGCTAGGCTAGTAGAGGCTTACTAGGGACACTGTGTTTTGTCTATGTATCCACACATGTATCAAGTTTCCGGTTAATACAATTCTAGCATGAATAATAAACATTTATCATGATATAAAGAAATATAAATAACAACTTTATTATTGTCTCTAGGGCATATTTCCTTCAATTACCTTGTTGTTTAAGTTCTTACACTTGCGTAGAGCATCATTTAAAACCTCCTTCAATTTTGTCCATTGCTTCTGAGGGTCTCGCTTCAAATAGAAGAAATAAGCCAAGCCCTGCATCGGCAATAGTACGAGTACGATCCAATATCGGTCGTTGCGCAATCAAACGAAGAAAGTAGCATGGATGAGATCAAACCAGAAGGTCAACGATATATGCTTCATAATAAATGAGTGAACATTAACAACTTACCTGTCGCGGTATGGCAACAGAAAGGTGTCCTTTTGCGGATGAGTCGTAATCATGCAGGGGAACAAGTAGTGTGAGATGAACTCCTGGCTAATTTTGGATTCCAGGTTATGACAATGCATGTAAAAAGGATCAGCTAAACACACTTTATTATGCCAGAGTAGGGGATCTGAAGCTCGATGAAGTGCACAAAGCCTCATTAACTCCGATGAGAGTGCACTCACATAGAAGATATTTCCATGGATCACCTCATTAGATGGCAAATCAATTTGATCGGACGGAAACTAAAGGAAGAAATTATAACCATGTACAACCTTGGCCATGTAACCTTGTTGGCCTTATTTTGATCTATATACCACGTCGTCGTGTAGAACATTAGGACCGGTCGAGAGGGTCCTAAACATAGAGTTCGATAGCGACTGTTCATCGGGCTTATATTGATTCCATTTATGTCCTTCGAGGAAGACAATTGGCACAGGTGGCTTATCTGCAGATGGTCCATAATCAACATGTAGATCCTTCTTCGCTAATTGCGGAATATCTTGAGCTATGTATCCGATGCCGACAAAGTTGAAAAGGGTGCCAAGGTTTGCGAAGGCGGGATCGCCGTCAGTACCTGAGAATCCGTGTGGATTAATATCCTCTATATCACTGAGTGGCCTCTTATACAGGTGGCCCCGTGTCACTTGTACTAACATAGTGATGCCTTCTTCATAGGGTGAGGTAACAAACATAATTCAAAGCCCGACATTACATTCTGCACCAACACGGTCGTTGTCGGTGTCAAAACCGACGGATCTCGGGTAGGGGGTCCCGAACTGTGCGTCTAGGCCGGATGGTAACAGGAGGCAAGGAACATGATGTTTTACCCAGGTTCGGGCCCTCTTGATGGAGGTAAAACCCTACGTCCTGCTTGATTAATATTGATGATATGGGTAGTACAAGAGTAGATCTACCACGAGATCAAGGAGGCTAAACCCTAAAAGCTAGCCTATGGTATGATTGTTGTATGATGAAGTTGTCCTACAGACTAAAACCCTCCGGTTTATATAGACACCGGAGAGGGTTAGGGTTACACAAAGTCGGTTACAATGGTATGAGATCTTGAATATCCGCATCGCCAAGCTTGCCTTCCACGCCAAGGAAAGTCCCATCCGGACACGGGACGAAGTCTTCAATCTTGTATCTTCATAGTCCTGGAGTCCGGCTAAAGGTATAGTCCGGCTACCCGAACACCCCCTAATCCAGGACTCCCTCAGTAGCCCCTGAACCAGGCTTCAATGACGACGAGTCCGGCACGGAGATTGTCTTCGGCATTGCAAGGCGGGTTCCTCCTCCAAATTCTTCATAAAAGTTTGTAAACACCAAGAGTAGTGTTCGGCTCTGCAAAATAAGTTTCCACGTATTGCCACAGAGAGAATAATATTAACACAAATCTAATCCGCTGACGTATTCTGCAGCGTGACATCACACTACGGCCAAGCCTTTATTCGAATCGTTTTCACTTTTCCACCTCATCGTGTTTTGCGAGGCGGTTTCCTTGGCACGTCTTGTCAAAGCAGAGATCTGTCCCCTTTATTTACAGGATTCTCATCAATACGGACGTGGGTAACCCAATCGTGCCCGTTAGCATGTCTTCTCGATTAAAGGCGAGTCCCAAACGGTTACGGGGAGGGCTCCTGGTATTCAACCTCTTATAAAGAGACCAAGGCCTTACTCTTTTTCTCCAATCTCAAAACAAGTTCGCCCGTCGCCTCGAGTTCCAACACCCTAGGATCCAGATTCCAGGCGCTTCGGACCTTCGACAATGTCCGGTCCCGACCTTCAAGGCCGATGGATGCCTTCCTCCGCCACGGAGGAGGACGTGCTAAAGTTGAGGGAGGCTAATTTCTTGACCACCGAAATTTTTCATAGGTTGCCTGCTCAAAGGCAGGCTATTCCCAGTCCCCAGCCTGGTGAGAGCGTAGTGTTCATGTCTCACTTCCTTCGGGGGTTAGGCTTCCCGATGGATCCCTTCGTGAGGGGGCTGATGTTCTATTATGGGCTGGAATTTCATGATTTAGCTCCGGAGTCCATCCTCCACATTTCCTCATTCATCGTTGTGTGCGAAGCGTTCCTCCGTGTTACTCCTCACTTCGGATTATGGCTCAAGACTTTTGGAGTGGAGCCGAAGATGATCGAGGGACGGCACGCAGAGTGCGGAGGCGCTGTCATAAGTAAGGATGCTGATGCTCCATGGCCCGAGGGCTCCTTTCAAGAGGAGCTCGGCTTGTGGCAACGAGAGTGGTTCTATATCACCGCTCCCAGGAGCGCCAAGTGGGTGGCGCCTCCTGCCTTTCGCTCGGGTCCCCCACCACGGCTAGCATCATGGGTCAACAAAGGATTAGATTGGGGGTTATCCAAAGACGTGCCCTTGTTGCAGGGCCGCATTAGGGATCTCTTAGAAAGAGACCTCAACCTGGTCAAGGTGATGCAGGTCATGCTGATTCGCCGAACACTGCCCGACAAACGTCGCTCCCTTCGTTTGTGGGAGTTTAATCCGGAGGGACCACGAGCTCTCCAGCATTTTATGGGTGCAACGCCCATGGAGATGTATAAAATGTTCTTCGGATCACAAGCAATGTGTCTGGATTTGACCGAGGACGCAGGTTTAAGCTGCAATCGCCCGGATACTCAAGTAAGTAACCTTGTGCCCGGACTCGCTATCCGTAAAATTGTCATAAATTCGCCCCTAAAAGAGCTGTCCTTTTAAACAGGAGTGGATAGCGAAGGCAAAGCTGATCAGGTGTCCGGCTCCCCTTCCTGAGACCAGGCCGGATCCCGTGCTAGTCAGGATGTTGATGATCATGCCTTTGGAGGGAGGTGAGGGGGAGGACAAGGAAACTATGGCCTCCTCGAAGGAGGCTGATCCGAAGGGAAGAACCGACAATTCCTCTCCTAAGGGGAAGAAGAGGGCCGCCTCTGATGACCTGGAGACCATGGCCTCAAAGCGGGGGAAAAATTCCCCGTCAGAGGGTCCGACGCCGGGGAGATCCTCGGCCGAACTATGCCCTCAAAGGGATTAGCCCTCCAGCGAGCCGTAAGTAGAGAAAGATTTTCCTTTAGAGGGATGAGAGAAATCCTTGCTTTTTATCTGAGAAGATTAACCAAAATTTTACTTTGTAGCTCGGACCTCAGCCCTTCTCACCAGAGCTCGTCTTCGGGGGATCTTCTTCCGGAGATGATGGAGAGTGGAATGCCTCCCCCTGCCGTACCGCCTGGCGAGGCCGGCGACCCTGAGGTGTCGTCGCGGAGGGTTTCTCCGAATCCGGCAGGGGTGGAAGGTAACCATATGTCCCCCCAAGGTTCTCCGCATCCGGCCTTCGATGGAGGTCATAGGACGAGTCTGGCGCCGTCCGATGCGCGGTCGGAGGAGCTGATGATTCTGCTGGGGCGAGCTTCTATCTCAGAGGAGCACCGTGCATTGATGGGTATGGTGATTGGAAGGATTTCGTCCGCGGAAAGCGGATTGCATGAGGCCGTCAGAAGTTTGCTGACGGGTTTTGAGGTACATTTGATAACGTACTTCTTTGTCAGTTGCGCATAAACAAGATGCGCCCTGTGTAGATAATAGCCCCTGAGACTCTGTGCGTTGTCAAAATTGACGGCGCGCAGAGGATCATAATCCCAGGTCTAAAATGTCGCCTTTGTATACAGGTGGCGAAGTGTCCAGAATCGAGCCGAACTGATGATTTTGCCGAACTAAAGCAGCAACTTGACGTGGCAGATGCCGACATCGCGCTCGTCAACGAGCGGCTTGATGAGGCTCAAGGTATGCAATTCCTCGGGCGGCATTTGGTAAGAGGAGCTTTATGCAAGTATCTTACAATATGTGTGCTTGACGCAGATGGTGCGGCCGCCGTGGAGAGTCTTCAGGCGGAACTTGCCCGAGCTAAGGAACAAGCTAGGAAAAGTGATGCGGCTACCGAGAGCCGAACAGGCTGCTCACTGCCGAAGCAAGAAGGAGATGGCCGTGATGGCCGTGAAGTTAAAAAGTGCTGCTGACCATTGCAAGTTTCTTGAGAAAGAAGACCGGGCGAGACAGACGGACTTAGAGAAGGCCATTGCTGATGCCAAGGACGCTCGCTCTGCGATGAGAGCTGCGAAGGAGGAGCTGCGTCAGGCCGGACAGATTGCGGTTGGAAAGCCCTTTATGATGTGGAGGAAGTTTTGCGATCCGAAATTTGCTCCGTTGGACCGGATGTGGAGTGCGGAGGACACCTATCTGGATTTGGCAGCGAGTGCTGCTGATGCGACCGAATACTTTCGAGATCAAGAAGGTCGCGGAGTGGAAAGGCTTTTCTGGTCGCAGTTCCAGAATCCAGAGCGTCCACTGGCAGTGGACGATCGTCTGGCTCAATGGGCCAAACTGAATAGATTGTCCGGACTTGCCATGAAGTACGGCCTGGGTCATCTGTGGCCGGGGAGATCGGAGCCGAAGAGTTATTTCAGCTTGGTGCTGCAATTTCTTGACGCGGTGCCACATATCAATGCGATGAAGAGGTCAGCATGCATAGAGGGCGCACGGATGGCTCTTGCCCGTGTCAAGACATACTGGGCAGAGATGGAGACCACCGTTGTTGCATCCCGAGATTCGGAAAAAAGCCGAGTACCCTCCGAGCACTATTTTCATGAAGTCCTTGAAGGCGCTCGTGTAATAGAGACGCAGTGCTCGAAGGATGCTATGTTTTGATAGCATATGTAATTATAAAGCAATATTTTGATGAATTGTAGTAGCCTTTTATACTTGTGCCTTCAAGTATTTGGAACACCTCCTGTGCGGCCGTTTTTAAGATATATATACAAAATCTGAAAGATTGCAGTTGTTGGCTTCAGCCCCCACGCACATAGTGCGGGGGTGCTCGCAGAAGGCGCATTTTCACACTTAATCCAACGTCTTGGTCCTACAAAGGAGGTGATAGCGCAGCGAGCTAGGCAATCGGACTATAATGCTTTAACACTTTCACTTAGCCATAGGATCTTGACAAGGGGACTATTTAGGTAGCCCCTGGTGGCGACTGCGCTCGCCCGAATTCGGGGCGCGTAAGTGCCTGGCCGGGAAACGACCCTTCGTTAATGCGGATGAATCCTACAGATTCCAGAGAGTCATCGAGTGGTTGACCAGTCTCACGCCATATCATGACAGTCAGTTTTCGGCTTTCTCTACTGAGGTGCTCGCCTGGCCGAACCAGGGCACAATTGCAGTAGTTCTCCTGGTGCCGCCTTAGCCGATAGAGCGGAACGTAAGGCGGTCGAACACAGGAGCTGGGCAACCCAACATTTGACCAAAATCATGACTCGGAGCTGATGCATATAAGGCCAAACTCGCGACGCCGAACACTCCCTAAGGTATTCGGTCTTTATGAGAGCGGGCAAGGTAACGCTCTGAGGTATAAGCCCCTAGTGTCCAGGTATGCGCAAGAATTCTGACGTGGACACATGCCAAGACGCCAGCCTCCTCCTTGGTCATAGAACCAGGGGATGTGTATCAACAAGAGATAGTAAAAAAGGTTTACGCAGGGTCTTAATCTGAAAAGAATCCTTGGAACGGGTCCCTACTGCACGTCTGCGCCTGTGTCTCCGTTGTGCCGTATCCTGGACGGGCGCAACACGACGTTCATCTGTAAAAAGAGAGCAACTAAGTTGAAAAAGGGGCGTGCCGAACAAAAGTTATATGAAATAAACAAAGTGTAAAGTAAAATATGAAAAATTGAGCTTTATTGTCTCTTATTTTATACGTGTGAAGCCCCTAGTGTAGGGGGATATGGCCACTAAGCCTTTATCAATGATACTTTTGTGCCGGACTCGTCTATCCGTGTCCGTGGTCTTAATGACCTGTTCCGATGTTCTGGCTGGTGAAGCCAGTGTATTGTGGGGCTGTTAAAGCGGCCGCACAATCCTCCGCTTGGGGGAGGTGTTCTCACTGCTTCCCCTTTAAGGAGATGATGCCGCGTGGACCGGGCATCTTAAGCGTAAGAGATGCATAATGCAGTATTGCGTTAAAGCGGGCGAAAGCTTCGCGTCCCAGTAGTGCTTGATAGCGACTTGAGAATGGGATGATGTGGAAAGTCAGCTTTTCGTGACGGAAGTTATCGGCAGAGCCAAAAATAACCTCGAGTCGGAGAAAACCCATGCAATGGGTGTCCGGACCTGGCGTTACTCCTTGAAAGGAGGTTTTGCTGTGGCGAATTCTTTTTGGGTCGATCCCCATGTGGCGGATTGAGTCCCGATATATCAGGTTGAGTCCGCTGCCACCGTCCATAAGGACATTTGAAAACTAGAGTCTGCCAATTATTGGATCGAGTACCAGGGCAGTCCAGCCTGGGTTCCTGACACTTCTAGAATAATCCAGATGATCGAAGATGATTGGTTTTGACAACCAGTGGCGGGATTCCTTTAGGATAGGCCGTGGGGCGCGTACCTTTATGGGCGCCGCACGTTTTGTTATGTGGAGTAAGTTTACTGTTTTTACTTCTTGTGGGAAATTCTTTTGTTTCCTGGTACTCTGCTTTTGGGGTTCGTCCTCGTCTTCGCTTGGTGTGTCGATCCCCTTGTGTTCGGTGTTGAGTCTGCCGGATTGTTTGAAAACCCAAAAATCTCTGTCGGTATGGTTAGCAGGCTTTCCAGGAGTGCTGTGTATTTGACATATCCTATCCAAGATTTTGTTTAGGTTGGATAGGTCATCCCTGTTATCTTGGAGGGGCGGCTTTTTCTGATTCTGTCGTGAGCTTTTGAATCCGGCGTTGACTGCTGTGCTCTTCGGACTTTTTTCCTTAGTCCGGCGACGGTCCTTATTGCGTCGCGGTTTTCCGTTTCCATCCCTAGTTTCGGATGTACTTGGGTCACTGGTGCTGCATCTTGCCAACCAGCTGTCCTCTCCTGCGCAAAAGCGGGTCATGAGGCTTGTTAGTGCGGCCATTGTTCTTGGCTTTTCTTGGCTGAGGTGTCTGGCGAGCCATTCGTCTCGGACATTATGCCTGAAAGCCGCTAAGGCTTTAGCGTCCGAACAGTCGACTATCTGATTCTTTTTAGTAAGAAATCTATTCCAGAATTGCCGAGCTGACTCTCCGGGCTGTTGAGTTATGTGACTAAGATCGTCTGCATCCGGAGGGCGGACATAGGTCCCTTGAAAATTTGCTCGGAAAGCGTCCTCGAGCTCTTCCCAACTTCCGATTGTGTTTTCAGGAAGGCTTTTGAGCCAATGCCGGGTTGGCCCTTTGAGGGGTAAGTATTTTATGGCGTGGAGGTCATCTCCTCTAGCCATATGTATGTGGAGGATATAATCCTCGATCCAGACTCTAGGGTCTGTTGTTCCATCATATGCCTCTATGTTTACGGGTTTGAATCCCGCTGGAAATTCATAATCCAGGACCTCATCAGTGAAACATAGGGGGTGTGCGGCACCCCTGTATTTGGGTGTGCCGGATTTTACTAATGGCTTTACTGCATTGCTTACGGGAGCTTGCTTTCTTGGCCCGTAAATGGACCTGACTGGGCCATGATGCAAATCCTTAAGTGGGTCGCATGCCGGCTTAAGTGCGGCGCTGCTTGCCGCTTTATGCTGGCCATGGGGTCGTCTATCCGACCGTGTGGCTCTCTCACTTTTGGAATGCGAGGGCCCTAAGGCCTCCTCGTCGAATTCAGGCAGTAGCTTTCTCTTCGGATAGCTTTTAGTGCGGCGGCTGTCGCCGTATTTGTCTGCGGTATTGATTACTTTACTCCATCTGATCCTGAGTGCATCTTCCGCAGTTTTTAGCTTCCGCTTCTGCTTTTTCAGGCTGCGTGTGGTTGCAACGAGCCGTTTGTGGAGGTTCTTCTGCTTCGTGGGCTTGTCCGGCGTAGGGTCGTCCGGAATGCCATTTTCGCCGGGGGAGGGATGTTCGGTTTCTCTATCCGGGTTGTCCTGTTGGTACGGTTGCTCTAAGGCATGCTTGTCGTCTGCCGGCTCATCCTGCTCTATGGCCGGGTCTTTATCGAGGCAGGGCTTGGGTCGGCGTTTACGCCGATGCTTTGATTGTTTTTCGAGAGATCGATCCCTCTTTCCATCCCCGTTTTCCTCGTTGTTGCTTCCTTTAGGGGTATCCACCATGTATACATCGTGAGGTGAGGTGGCTGTCCAATGCCCTATAGGCGTTGGTTCTTGGTTGTCTCCTGCATCGTCGTCCATACCGTCGATGTCTTCAGAGTCGAAGTCGAGCATGTCAGTTAAGTCGTCGACAGTGGCTACGAAGTGGGTGGTGGGTGGGTTTTGAATTTCTTCATCATCCGAATCCCATCCTTGCTGACCGTAGTCCGGCCAGGGCTCTCCTAATAAAGAGAGAGACTTTAGCGAATTTAGGATGTCGCCGAAGGGCGAGTGCTGAAAGATGTCTGCGGCGGTGAACTCCATTATCGGCGCCCAATCGGATTCGATCGGGTTGGGCGCGGGGGGCTCGGAGTTTGGAAAGGAATCTGGCTCCTTGGAGTCACGGGCCATGCAGAGTGCGGGGCTGGAGTTCGGCTCGATTGCCTCTGAGATCGCAGCCCCTGAGGCAGCGTCCAACCGCTGATCCTCGATCGGTGCAGTAGGCTCCGAATCAATGGTCGGGACCGATGCATGTGCGGCCTCCAAGGCACTGTTCGGCGGCAGAGCTATATCATGCCCATCGAGACAGTGCGGCGCGCTTGGCTGTGGCTCGAATCCGTCGAAGATCAAGTCCCCGCGGATATCAGCCGTGTAGTTTAGGCTTCCAAACCTGACCTGATGGCCAGGGGCGTAGCTTTCGATCTGCTCAAGGTGGCCAAGCGACTTGGCCCGCAGTGCGAAGCCGCCGAAGATGAAGATCTGTCCGGGGAGAAAAGTCTCACCCTGGACTGCATCGTTGTTGGTGATCGAAGGAGCCATCGGGCCTAAAAGCGACGACACAGAGGAACTCTCAATGAAAGCACCAATGTCGGTGTCAAAACCGGTGGATCTCGGGTAGGGGGTCCCGAACTGTGCGTCTAGGCCGGATGGTAACATGAGGCAAGGAACACGATGTTTTACCCAGGTTCGGGCCCTCTTGATGGAGATAAAACCCTACGTCCTGCTTGATTAATATTGATTATATGGGTAGTACAAGAGTAGATCTACCACGAGATCAAGGAGGCTAAACCCTAAAAGCTAGCCTATGGTATGATTGTTGTATGATGAAGTTGTCCTACGGACTAAAACCGTCTGGTTTATATAGACACCGGAGAGGGTTAGGGTTACACAAAGTCGGTTACAATGGTAGGAGATCTTGAATATCCGCATCGCCAAGCTTGCCTTCCACGCCAAGGAAAATCCCATCCGGACACGGGACGAAGTCTTCAATCTTGTATCTTCATAGCCCTGGAGTCCGGCTGAAGGTATAGTCCGGCTACCCGAACACCCCCTAATCTAGGACTCCCTCAGTCGTCATGTCCAGTGGCACGACGACCCCGTGCATCATTCTAGTACCGTCTATAAACAGAATTATTTTCCCCTTGGCAACCTTCATCGGCACACTGTTCACTTTGGCTAGTAGCCAGGATGAAACATCTTGCGATGCTCATGGTTGTTGGGTGCTACTTTGCAGATGGTGCTGGGTAGGACTTGGCATGCCTTGCGGAAATATTTTAGCTAAGTTTTTTTGAATTGCTGCAGCTACTTTCGCATCTACTTTGGCATCAATCTTGTCATCAACCCTGTTTTTCTTTCTATATTTTTTTAATTCTTTGGTCTAAGGATAGGCCTGGTCCCATAGTATCCTACCCACGCCCTACACACGCCCAGTCTTGGGCTTCCTATCAACCCCAAAGCATCGTTCACATCCCGTGTAAGATGGTCGTCATACCTATAGCTGTACGAAGATTCTTCAGGACCTGGTCCAAATTCCTCCTTCATTTTTCTCTACAAAAATACATAAGTTGTGGTAAATTATTAGTATGGTAATAATTGTAGTAGGTACTAAATTATTAGTCTTCGGCTGCGTTACCAGGTTCTCCTCTATCGAGCGAAGTTACGGCGTCAGGAGGACTAACTCGTTAGTATCTGCTACTTGTGAGCTGCGTTGGATTTTCCCCGAAAAGGAGGGGATGATACAGTACAATAGAGATAAGTATTTCCCTCAATTATGAAACCAAGATTATCAATCCAGTAGGAGAATCATGCAACAACTCGTTAACAACACCTGCACACACAAAATAACAAATCCTTGCACCCAACGTGAAGGGTTTATCAATCCCTTGGCGGTTAATTGCTAGATTAAATTATATGATGATAGATACATAGATAGATCGAACAAAAATACAAAATAAAATAAGTAAAGGAAAACTGCAGCAAGGTATTTTTAGATTTTTAATATATGATAAAGTAGACTCGGGGCCATAGTTTTCACTAGAGGCTTCTCTCTTGAAAATAGCATACGATGAGTAAACAAATTACTGTTGGACTGAGAGAATAGCAAATAATCATGATGATATCCAAGGCAATGATCATGTATATAGGCATCACGTCCGAGACAAGTAGACCGAAATGATTCTGCATCTACTACTATTACTCCACACATGGACTGCTATCTAGCATGCATCTAGAGTATTAAGTTCATAAAGAATGAAGTAACGCCTTAAGCAAGATGACATGATGTAGACAAAGTGAACTCATGAATGAATAAACCCAATATTTTTAACCTTGATATAAACGAGACATACATGGCATGTCCCCTTCTGTCACTGGGAATGAGCACCGCAAGATCGAACCCATTACCCATCACCTCTCCCGTTGCAAGATAAATCAATCTAGTTGGTCAAACCAAATCAATAGATCGGAGAGAAATACGAAGCTATAACAATCGTGCATAAATGAGTTCAGAGGAAGCTCAAATAATATTCATGGATAATCTGATCACAAACTCACAATTCATCAGATCCCAACAAACACACCGCAAAAAGTGATTACATCGGATAGAACTCCAAGAACATCAAGGAGAACATTCTATTGAAGATCAAATAGAGAGAAGAAGCCATCTATCTACTAACTATGGACCCATAGGTATATGGTAAACTACTAACACATCATCGAAAGGGGAGCAAGGTTAGAGACCCTCCGTGATTGATTCCCCCTTCGGCGGAGTGCCGAAAAAGGCCTCCAGGCAGGACCGCTCAAGAACAGGAACTTGCGGCAGTGGAAAAAGTATTTCGTGGACTCCTCTGTTGGTTTTCCAATTTTAGAGAATTTATAGAGGCGGAGTCAGGTCAAACGGAGCCACGTGGGCCCCACAAGCCACCAGGGCGCACCCTACCCCCTGGGCGCGCCCTGGTGCCTCGTGGGCCACTGCTTTATCTTCTCGTCCCCTCTAGAAGCTTCCAGGGCTCCTGTGTCCAAAAAATCACCAAAAAGTTTCATGACATTTGGACTTCGTTTGGTACTGATATTCTAAAAAACCAAAAATAGGCAAAAAATAGCAACTAGCACTAGGCACTAAGTTAATAGGTTAGTCCCAATGATATATAATTGCTTGTAAGTGTATATAAAACATCCAAGATTGATACTATAATAGCATGGAACAATAAAAAATTATAGATACGTTGGAGACGTATGAAGCATCCCCCAGCTTAATTCCTGCTCGTCCTCCAGTAAGTAAATGATAAAAACAGAATTTAGATGTGGAATGCTCCCTATCATATTCATCATATAATCATTTCTTTAGTAGCATGGACATTTAGACTTGAATGATTCAAAGCAATATTCTATAGTTTGATGTGAAGACATCAATACTCAAGCATACTAACAAGCAACCATGTCTTTCAAAATAGCAATGCTAAAGAAAGTTATCCCTAGCCCATTATGCTCAATCATTGATCCATTCATGAAACGCACTCAATATTAGCTACATCAAATGCACAAGTATGACAATAGTGTTACCCAGTTGGTGCTTTGTAAGAGAAGATGGAGAGTCAAAATAAAAATAAAAATTGCATAAGAGTAAATAGATAGGCCCTTCGCAGAGGGAAGTAGAGATTTGTAGAGGTGCCAGAGCTCAAGGCTTAAATTGAGAAATAAAATTATTTTGAGATGCATGATTTTCCTATCAACGAAAACGATCGAGAATTCCCAGTATCTTCGATGGTAGACACATTATAGGCGGTTCCAAAACAAAAAATAAAGTTTATTTCCTTTCCACCATTCTTTCACAATACATGGCTAGCCGTATCCACGAGTGCCTTCCATACCAACACTTTCCATGGAATTTATTATTATCATCAAATAAAAAAAATCATTTCGGGACTGGGCATCCCCATTACCTGTCACACTCTCGTGCAATGACAAGTGAATAAACACTCATCATGAGAATAACCCACTTAGCATGGAAAATATTGGCCACCCCCTGCCACTTCATGAGCGATATGGGCAAACAAAACGGAAAATTATTTTGAAAAATTAGAGTTGGCAAATGCAAATTTACTTAGAACAGCATGGAAATACCGCATATAGGTAGGTATGGTGGACGCATTTGGCACAACTTTGAGTTTAAGGAATTGGATGCACATGCAGCACTCTCGCTTAGTACAAGTTAAGTCTAGCAAATAGATTGAGAAGCGGCCAACCAAAAAACGAAAACGGCCATAAACATGCATTGAACATAAATAACACTAAATAATGCACCATAAGTTGGATATAACTTCGCTGCATAACTATTGACTTTACGTGCTTGCATAGGGAATCACAAACCTTAACACCAATATTCTTACTAAACCATAATTACTCACTAACATGACTCACTTATTATCATCTCCATATCACAAAACTATTACAAGGAATCAAACTTATCATATCCAATGATCTTTCATGAAAGTTTTTATTATATCCATCTTGAATATTCATCACTTTGGGACCAAATTCATATCTTGTGTAAATTACCATTACTATTATCGACTATCAAAAAGATATAAATGACACATGAGAGTGCAAGTATTTATTCAAAATATACCAACTCTAAAAATAATATAAGTGAAGCATGAGAGTGCAAGTATTTCACAAAATTTATCAACACTCAAAATAATATAAGTGAAGCATGAGAGTGCATGTATTTCTTTAAAATATAATCACCATCGTGCTCAAAAATATTTAAGTGAAGCACTAGAGCAACTGCCTAGCTCAAAAAAATTAAGTGGATCACTTAGAGCATTCTAACAAATCATGATAAACGTGTGGCTCTCTCAAATAGGTGTGTCTAGCAAAGATGATACTGACAAACTAAAAACCAAACAAATCAAAGACTCGTATAATATATGACGCTCAAGCAAAATTCATATCATGTGACGAGTAAAAATATAGCTCCAAGTAAAATTACCGATGGTCGTTAGAAGAAAGAGGGGATGCCTTCTCGGGCATCCCCAAGCTTAGTTGCTTGGGAGTCCTTGAATATTAACTTGGGGTGCCTCAGGCATCCCCAAGATTAGGCTCTTGACACTCCTTATTACTTCATCCATTGTGATCTCACCCACAACTTGAAAGCTTCAATCACACAAAAGTTAACAAAACCTTTGTGAGATCCGTTAGTATAATAAAGAAAATCACTACTTTTAGTATTATTACAAACACATTCATATTTTATTATTGCATTATAACCACTGTATTTTAACTTTACCATGGCTTATACCCTTGATACAATCCATACATTCATCCAAATAAGCAAATAATGCAACGAAAACAGAATCTGTCAAAAACAGAACATTCTATAGTAATCTGAACATTGACCATACTTCTGTAACTCCAAAACTTCTGAACAATTAGGACAATGGGGAAATTTGTATAACAATTATGTGTAAAAACTTCAAAGCAAAAGCACATTTCTATGAATTTACAAAATTCTAGAACTGGGCACAAAAGTTTCTGTTTTTCACAGAATCAAGTCAACTATCATCCAAACCATCCTAAAGGCTTTACTTGGCACAAACACTACTTAAAACATAAAACACAATCATAACAGTATCATAATTGTGCACACACACAAGAAAACAAAAAAATAAACAAGAAAATTAAGATAACTATTGGATTGCCTCCCAACTAGCGCTATTGTTTTATGCCCCTAGCTAGGCATAATAAAAAAGTTTCAAGTATTGGCGCCTTTCTTCTTCTTTTCTAAGGATGCGTTCTCATCAGGAGGCTTTTCAAAAGTGATATGAAACACATCATCCATAGAAATTTTATCAGTAGCAAGTTGTCCATCTACAAATCCCACTTGATTATCGGCTACAGTCCAAGAGTATTGACTATTAACACTATTGAAAACTTGTTGGATTATATTCAAAGGAGGAACTTCCTTTTTAGTATTCTCATCAAAGATGTGGTCATTACGAAACAAATACCTCAACAAGTAATCACTATTGTAAAGGATCTCATCTATTACCAGTTTTTCATGCTTCATACCATAAAAATCAAAGATATCTCTAGCTTCTCGCACTATGTGATCAAATTCATTCATGAGGACAAGGGTAGCTATCTTTTTAGCTCTATGATTTTTTTATAACTGGCAACTCATAAAACAATCTTTGCAAAGTAGGATGGGTTCAAATAAATCTTCTTTCAAGTTTAAGAACAAGTGCGGAAATAGCTTCGGCATAGTTTTTTGTTCTTTTAAGTATAGGAGCATCATCACAAGCCAAGGTCAATGCAACTAAAGAACTCTTGGATGGCACTTTTTCCTATAACATTCCCTTGTCCCAACACAAAAAATTTAGCATCAAGATTGGTGGAACTTCCAATTTTAAGAGTTCTACCATCATCAATTTCTGTCATACCAAAATCACTCATGGTAACAGTTTCAAACGAGCAAACAAGAAGGCAAACAAGTAAAAGGAAAATAGAAAATATTTTTGTAATTTTTGTAAAAACTTTTTAGAAGTGGGGGAGATGAAAACGAGAGGCAAAGGCAAATAAAATAAATGCAAGGAGATGAAAGTTTATGCATATGTACTTGATAGATGTTGATGATGTCTCCCCGACAACGGCTCCAGAAATTCTTGTTGCTACTTGTGAGCTGTGTTGGTTTTCCACGAAGAGGGGAGGGTGATGCAGTACAGTAGAGATAAGTATTTCCCTCGGTTATGAAACCAAGGTTATCAATCCAGTACGAGAATCACGCAACAACTCGTTAACAGCACCTGCACACAAAATAACAAATCCTTGCACCCAACGCGAACAAGGGGTTGTCAATCCCTTGGCGGTTGATTGCAAGATTAATGATAGATAAATAAATTGAAAAATACAAAATAAAATAATAAAGCAAAATTGCCGCAAGGTATTTTTGGATTTTTAATATATGATAAAAGTAGAGCTGGGGGCCATAGTTTTCACTAGAGGCTTCTCTCTTGAAAATAGCATATGGTGGGTAAACAAATTACTGTTGGGCAATTGCTAGAAAAGCAAATAACCATGACGATATCCAAGGCAACGATCATGTATATAGGCATCACGTCCAAGACAAGTAGACCAAAACGATTCTGCATCTACTACTAATTACTCCACACATCGATCGCTATCCAGCATGCATCTAGAGTATTAAGTTCATAAAGAACGGAGTAACGCCTTAAGCAAGATGACATGGTGTAGACAAAATAAACTCATGAATGAATAAACCCCATCTTTTTACCCTTAATAGCAATGATACATACGTGTCATGTCCCCTTCTGTCATTGGGATTGAGCACCGCAAAATCGAACCCATTACAAAACACCTCTCTCATTGCAAGATAAATCAATCTAGTTGGCCAAACCAAATCAATAGATCGAAGAGAAATGCGAAGCTATAACAATCATGCATAAAAGAGTTCAGAGGAAACTCAAATAATATTCATCGATAATCTGATCATAAACTCACAACTCATCGGATCCCAATAAACACACCGCAAAAAGTGATTACATCGGATAGAACTCCAAGAACATCAAGGAGAACATTGTATTGAAGATCAAATAGAGAGAAGAAGCCATCTAGCTACTAACTATGGACCTGTAGGTCTATGGTAAACTACTCACGCATCATCGAAAGGCCAGCAAGGTTGATGTAGAGCCCCTCCATGATTAATTCCCCATCCGGCGGAGTGCCGGAAAAGGCCTACAGATGGGATATCTCAAGAACAGGAACTTGCGGCGGTGGAAAAATTCTTTCATGGATTCCTTTGTTGGTTTTCTGATTTTAGAGAATTCATAGAGGTAGAGTTAGGTCAAACAGAGCCACGTGAGCCCCACGAGCCACCAGGGCATGCCCTACCCCCTAGGCATGCCATGGTGCCTCGTGGGCCATTACTCCATCTTCTCGTCCCCTCCCGAAGCTCCCATGGTCTCTTATGTCCACTAAAAATCACTGAAGAGTTTTGTGGCATTTGGACTTCGTTTGGTACTCATATTCTGAAAAACCAAAGACATGCAAAAAACAGCAACTGGCACTGGGCACTAAGTTAATATGTTAGTCCCAAAAAATGATATATAATTGCTTGTAAGTATATATAAAATATCCAAGATTGATACTATAATAGCATGGAACACAAAAATTATAGATACGTTGGAGACATGTCAGTATCTGGGTCTGGAACTGCACGGGTCTCGAGGAAAGGGAAGCCACGCAGACGATCTGGATGTTCCGAGAATGGGGTGGTTTACCTGCGGCTTCAAAGTCCGCGGCCTCCTGCTCCCACTTGTGTATTGCAGCTTTGTAACTACCAGGGCCCAGACGGTGGTCACCTGGCAACTGTCTCCATAAATTATGAAAATGATCGCTGACCTCCTTGCTTGACTCTCTTTCTGATGATTCACAAAACTTCGACCATTCATCGTGAGCCATATTAGGATTGATCCGCGGTCTCGAAGTCCTTACCAAGAGATTACAATGGGCACTACTCTTCCGGTCCCTAAACATCTTTGGCCATTTCGAGAGGGCATACCATTTGGCCTTTTTTAGAGTCAGGAGAAAATGCACAACTCTAGTGTAATGCTTCGAGTAGCTTCTGCTTTTCTCCGCCAAAATCCTTGCAACCGATCGGGACATTATTTCGCAAGATGGAACCTAGCATTTTGCTATATGTATTTGCCGCGGCATCTGGGGCGAGAGGCCCTCCTTCTGGGCCAACTCTGGTTATTGTAATGATACCTTCGTGAAGCTTGTTCGGTTCCCTAGCCTTATGCATCCTTGCTGGCAGCGGTGCTGGAAGTCACGTTTGTGTGGGTCATTTCTTCTCGCCCAATGGATGGTTCTTCGTGTTGGTCGTCACCCGTCTCGACATCAGGGATTCCCATCTCAACATCAGGGTTGTTGTAGTTGAGTTACTCTTGAGATGATGCTCCATCCTGGGGATCCATTCGTCGAACTGCAAAATTGACAAAGAGTTATTATTGAAACATAAAAAAGGAAATAATGATTAGAAATTTCGGCATGACCTTTGCTAAAATTGGGGCATATTGAGTGCCAGAAATTTGAAGAAACGAAAATTAATCAACGTTTCATCAGAACATTGGAACTCATATATATTAAGTCCTACAAATAAACTGTGTCTTTGGTGGTTGTAAGAATATTATATTGACCGGTGTAGACATTTCATGAAACACCTTGCATTGCTCAAATAATGGTGTTCATGTTACTTGGAGGAGACGAGTCAGCTGCAATATATATGTACCTTGGCGGGAGACGGTCAGCGGTGGCGGTGGTGTTGGAGTAGAGGAGCGCGTCAGCGACAGTGTTGGAGGAGAGTGGCCGACGAAGGTGTTGGAGGAAATCTAGGGGCCAGCAGCGGTGTCGGAGTAGAGTGGGCACATTATGGTTTCCCAGTAGTGGCGGTCTCTCCCAAGGCAAGCAAGCACGAAAGGCGAGCACAGGGCGGTGGCGGTGCAGGAGGCAAGCACGCAGGGCTAGCGAGGTCTACGACCGGTGATAACCCACAAGTATAGGGGATCGCAACAATTTTCCAGGTTAGAGTATTTAGCCCAAATTTATAGATTCAACACAAGGGGAGCCAATGAATATTTGTAAGTATTAGCAGTTGACTTGTCAATTCAACCACACCTGGAGATTAAATATCTGCAATAAGGTGATCAGTACCACAGTTGTATGATAGTTTGATAGCAGTAGCAATGATAGTAACAACAACGGTAACAGTAGTAATAGCAGTGGTGTGTAGCAGTAGTAACAGTAGTAACAACAGTAGTAACTTAGCAAGAACAATATGTGAAAAACTCATAGGCATTGGATCGGTGATACGTTGGATAATATTCATCATATAATAGTCATAACCTAGGGCGACACAGGCATAGCTCCAGTTCATAAATATAATGTAGGCATATATTCTGTAAATAGTCATACGTGCTTATGGGAAAGAACTTGCATGACATCTTTTTTCCTACCCTCCCGTGGCAACGGGTCCATAAGGAAACTAAGGGATATAAAGGCCTCCTTTTAATAGAGAACCGGAACAAAGCATTAACGCATAGTGAATACATGAACTCCTCACATTACGGTAGTCACCGAAAAGAATCCCAATTGTTGTCACTTCGGGGTATGCGGATCATAACACATAATAGGTGCATATAACTCGCAAGATTGGGTCAAGAACATAGATATAATGGTGGAAACATAAATGGTTTAGATCTGAAATCATGACACTCGGGCCCTAGTGATAAGCATTAAGCATAGCAAAGTCATAGCAACATAAATCTCAGAACATAGTGGATACTGGGGATCAAGCCCTAACAAAACTAACTCAATTACATGATGACTATCATTCAACCCATCACTATCCAGCAATCCTATGAAGGAATTACTCACTCCTAGCGGAGAGCATCATGAAATTGGTGATGGAGGATGGTTGATGATGACAAAGACGGAAGATCCCCCTCTCCGGAGCCATGAACGGACTCCAGATCTGGCCTCCCGATGAAGAACAGGAGGTGACGTCGGCTCCGTATTGTAAAACGCGATGAAACTTCCTCTCCTATATTTTTTCTCCAAAAATAGGAATTTATAGAGTTTGAATTTGGGTCAGCGGAGCCTCATGGGCCCCACTAACCACCAGGGTGCGCCAGAGGGGGGTGGTGCGGCCTGGTGCCTAGTGGGCAGCTGGGCCCTCCCCCCTCTAGTGGGTCTTGGCTCCATTATTTTCCTTTTATGACACAATAAATCTCCAAAAAAAATTCTTCCAATTCTAAGAACTTTTATTTCTGCATAAAAACAACACTGCGGTAGTTCTGCTGAAAACAGTGTCAGTCCGGGTTAGCTTCATTCAAATCATGCAAATTAGAGTCCAAAACAAGAGCAAAAGTGTTAGGAAAAGTAGATACGATGGAGACGTATGAACTCCCCCAAGCTTAACCCATTGGTTGTCCTCAAGTAATTCAGTTGACAAACTGGAAGTGACAAAGAAAAACTTCTATGAACTCTTTTGTTCTTGTGTTTATATATATGCTTAAATAGCACCCAGGTTTTCAGCAAAGATCATAACTAACCATGCATAAGATAACTCTTAGAAACAATATGCATTCATATCAATAACATAATCAACTAGCGAGCAATAATAAAATATCTCAATTGCCAACACTTTGTCAAAACAATCATGATATAATATGACAATAATGGTATCTCGCTTGCCCTTTTTGAAACCACAAAACATAAATACATAGCACCTCCAAAGTTCAAGCAGCGACTAAACATTGTAATTCATGGTAGAAGAGGTCCAGTCATGATGCACACAACATTAATTATACATGATGCATGAAGATGACAACAGTGCTCTCAGGACTGGTGCTTCTTTGAGAAGGTGATGACTCAACATAAAAGTAAAATAACATAAAAGTAAATAGATAGGTCCTTCGCAGAGGGAAGCAGGGATTTATAGAGGCGCCAACGCTCAAAGCTTAAATTAAAGATAAATATAATTTTGGGAGGTATACCTTTCCTGTCAACGTTACGACCAAGAATTTTCAATATCTTCCATGCTAAACAAATTAGTGGCAGTTCCTAAGCGGTAAAATTAAAGTTTACCCCCTCCCCCCACCAACAAACACAAGCCATGGCTAGCCGAATCCTCGAGTGCCCTCCATACCAACAACAGTCCATGGGAGTTTTGTTTAATTATTTGCAATTTTTTATCATGGGACCGGGCATCCCGATTACCGGCCCCTCTCGTGCAAGGACGAGTGAATAAACACTCATCATGAGAATAACCCGCTTAGCATGAAAGATGCTGATCACCCCCTGTCGCTCCATGAGCGGTACGGGCGCACAAAACAAATGTTCATTTGAATATGTAGAGGTGGCACATGCAAATTTACTTGGAACAATAGGGTAATACCACATATAGGTAGATATAGTGGATTCATCTGGAATAACTTTGGTTTATGGATTTGGATGCACAAGCAGTATTCCTACTTAGTACAGGCGAATGCTAGCAATTAGATTGAGAAGCGACCAGCTAGAGAGCGAAAACGGTCAAGAACATGCATTGTGAATATTTAACATTGAACACTAGCATGAGTAGGATATAAACACCATGAACATCAGTATTGTGGAGGCTATGTTGGTTTTGAATCAACTACATGTGTGAACACGTGCCAAGTCAAGCCACTCGAAACATTCAGAGGAGGATACCATATCATCATACTACAGCACAAACATGTTTAATCATAATATGTTGAATCATGGATACTAAGTTAAACATATTTATAAAAACAAAAAAACAAGTTGAGTTAATACCCGCCTTTCCTTGCCTCAGTTACTTCATCATATATTGTCATTATTGCCTTTCACTTGCATGACCGAATGATATGAAAATAATAACAGTGCAAGAGTGATATGGACTAAGTTGGAATCTGCAAACATTTTTACTAAAGGAGAAGACAAAATAATTTGGGCTCTCTATTAGATCAACAATAATGCATATGAGAGCTACTCAAAATTTTCATCGTGGTATTCTCCTTGGTACGACTCAACAAAAGAAAAGAATTTCAGAGAAATGCATTGAAATATTTTTGAAGTTTTTAGTTTTTCTTGAAAGAAGCAAACTAAAGAAAGAAAAACAAGAACGAGAAAAACTATTTACACGGGAAAGCTGAAGGAAATATGCCCTAGAGGCAATAATAAAGTTGTTATTTATATTTCCTTATATCATGATAAATGTTTATTATTCATGCTAGAATTGTATTAACCGGAAACTTAGTACATGTGTGAATACATAGACAAAACAGAGTGTCCCTAGTATGCCTCTACTTGACTAGCTCGTTAATCAAAGATGGTTAAGTTTCCTGATCATATACATGTATTGTCATTTGATGAACGGGATCACATCATTAGAGAATGATGTGATGGACAAGACCCATCCGTTAGCTTAACATAATGATCGTTAAGTTTTATTGCTATTGCTTTCTTCATGACTTATACATATTCCTTTGACTATGAGATTATGCAACTCCCGAATACCGGAGGAACACCTTGTGTGCTATCAAACGTCACAACGTAACTGGGTGATTATAAAGATGCTCTACAGGTGTCTCCGAAGGTGTTTGTTGGGTTGGCATAGATCGAGATTAGGATTTGTCACTTCGAGTATCGGAGAGGTATCTCCGGGCCCTCTCGGTAATGCACATCATGATAAGCCTTGCAAGCAATGTGACTAACGAGTTAGTTCTGGGATGATGCATTACGAAACGAGTAAAGAGACTTGCCGGTAACGAGATTGAACTGGGTATGAGGATACCGATGAAACAATCTCGGGCAAGTAACATACCGATGACAAAGGGAATAACGTATGTTGTTATTGCGGTGTGACCGATAAAGATCTTCGTAGAATATGTAGGAGCCAATATGAGCATCCAGGTTCCGCTATTGGTTATTGACCGGAGATGTGTCTCGGTCATGTCTACATAGTTTTCGAACCCGTAGGGTCCGCATGCTTAACGTTAGATGACGATTTGTATTATGAGTTATGTGTTTTTTGGTGACCGAAGTTTGTTCGGAGTCCCGTATTGGAAGGTAGTATTCGTACACTAGAAGGGTTCTGGAGTGTATCAGGTACATACCGGAGTACCGGAGGGGTTACCGGAACCCTCCGGTGGAAGATATGGGCCATATGGGCCATAGGAGGGAGGCTAACCAGCCCACAAGGGGCTGGTGCGCCCCCCACAAGGGAGGAGGCCGAATTGGTTTAGGGAAGGGGGCGCCACCCCGATTTCCTTCTCCTACTCCCTCTCCTTCCTTTTCCCTCCTGTGAAGAAAGGAAAAGGGGGGGGGGCAAATCCTACTAGGACTAGGAGTCCTAGTAGGACTCCCCCCATGGCACGCCCCTCTTGGACGGCCACCCCCTCCTCCCCTCCTTTATATACGGGGGCAGGGGGCACCCCAAAGGCACATCAATTGTTCTTTTAGCCGTGTGCGGTGCCCCCATCCACAGTTTACTCCTCCGGTCATAGCGTCGCAGTGCTTAGGCGAAGCCCTGCGTGGATCACATCACCATCGCCTTCACCACGCCATTGTGCTGACGAAACTCTCCCTCGACCCTCTACTGGATCAAGAGTTCGAGGGACGTGATCGAGCTGAACGTGTGCTGAACTCGGAGGTGCCGTATGTTTGGTACTTGATCGGTTGGATCGCGAAGACGTTCGACTACATCAACCGCGTTCACCTAATCCTTCCGCTTTCGGTCTATGGGGGTGATACGTCTCCAATGTATCTATAATTTTTGATTTCTCCATGCTATTATATTATCTATTTTGGATGTTAATTGGCTTTATTTTACACTTTTATATCATTTTTGGGACTACCCTACTAACCGGAGGCCCAGCCCAAATTGTTGTTTTTTTCTTCCTATTTTAGGGTTTCGAAGAAAAGGAATATCAGACGGAGTCCAAACAGAATGAAACCTTCGGAACATGATTTTCTCAACAAACGTGATCCAGGAGACTTGGAGTGGCCATCAAGAAACAAGGGAGGAAGGCACAAGGCAGGGGGCGCGCCTACCCCCTGGGCGCGCCCTCCACCCTCGTGGGCCCTCCGTTGCTCCACCGATGTACTTCTTCCTCCTATATATATATCCACGTATCCCCCAAACATCCATGAGCACCACGAAAACCTAATTCCATCGCTGCAACCTTCTATACTCGAGAGATCCCATCTCGGGGCCTTTTCCGGAGCTCCGTCGGAGGGGGCATTGATCACGGAGGGCCTCTACATCAACTCCATGGCCTCTCCGGTGATGTGTGAGTAGTTTACTTTAGACCTACGGGTCCATAGTTATTAGCTAGATGGCTTCTTCTCTCTCTTTCGATCTCAATACAAAATTCTCCTCGATTCTCTTGGAGATCTATTCAATGTAATCTTCTTTTGCGGTGTGTTTGTCGAGATCCGATGAATTGTGGGTTTATGATCCAGATTATCTATGAACAATATTTGATTCTCCTCTGAATTCTTTTATGTATGATTGGTTTATCTTTGCAAGTCTCTTTGAATTATCAGTTTGGTTTGGCCTACTAGATTGATCTTTCTTGCAATGGGAGAAGTGCTTAGCTTTGGGTTCAATCTTGCGGTGTTCGATCCCACTGACAGAAAGGGAACCGATATGTATTGTATTGTTTCCATCGAGGATAAAAAGATGGGTTTTATATCATATTGCATGAGTTTATCCCTCTACATCATGTCATCTTCCTTAAAGCATTACTCTATTCTCTTGAACTTAATATTCTAGATGCATACTGGATAGCGGTCGATGTGTGGAGTAATAGTAGTAGATGCAGGCAGGAGTCGGTCTACTTGTCTTGGACGTGATGCCTATATACATGATCATACCTAGATATTCTCATAACTATGCTCAATTCTATCAATTGCTCGACAGTAATTCGTTTACCCACCGTAATACTTATGCTCTTGAGAGAAGCCACTAGTGAAACCTATGGCCCCCGGGTCTATCTTCCATTATATTAATCTTCCAATACTTAGTTATTTCCTTTGCCGTTTATTTTACTTTGCATCTTTATTTCTCTTTATCATAAAAATACCAAAAATATTATCTTATCATATCTATCAGATCTCACTCTTGTAAGTGACCGAGAAGGGCTTGGCAACCCCTTTATCGCGTTGGTTGCGAGGTTCTTATTTGTTTGTGTAGGTGCGTGGGACTTGAGCGTGATCTCCTACTGGATTGATACCTTGGTTCTCAAAAACTGATGGAAATACTTACGCTGCTTTACTGCATCACCCTTTCCTCTTCAAGGGAAAACCAACGCAGTGCTCAAGAGGTAGCAAGAAGGATTTCTGGCGCCGTTGCGGGGAGATTCGCGCCAAGTCAACTCAAGATTTGACTCCCACAACAAGTCATTTCTGGCGCCATTACCAAGTCAAAATATACCAAGTACCCATCACAAACTCTTATCCCTCGCATTACATTATTTGCCATTTGCCTCTCGTTTTCCTCTCCCCCACTTCACCCTTGCCGTTTTATTCGCCCTCCTTTCCTCTATCCCTCTCTTTCCATCCGCTCTTTTTCCTTCCTGCCTTCTGTGTGCTTGTTCTTTTTGCGACCTGTTGCCAACATGTCTGAAACTGGGGAGGTTATCGTTGATAAGGATAATAATATAAAAAAATTTGATGCTTTTGATGACCCTCCTGAAAACTCTACTATTTTACATACTAAAAAGTTTTGGATTGGTAGCGGTAATATCATTGGGAAGGGAGTTATCCGAGATTTCTTTACTTGTGCCAGTGCTTTGCCTTCTATGGGTAGTTCTATCCTTCATAGAACTAGTAGTCTTGCGGACGCTATCGCCATGCTTGTAGTTGAACTTGAAAGGCAATTTATGCACATGCATCCTTGCATACAAACGATTCTCCTAGAATTTTCTAATATTGAGCATTCTTCTATTAAGCGTGCCACTACTATCTTTTTCGCTCATGAGTTCAGATTTATAATAAAAGAGGCCAAAGAAATCTCTGCGCACTATAGGGTGTACACTGGCCGTCCTCCCATAGAGTCAATCCTCTTTGATCAAGAGGAAATAATGCGTTTCCAATCTTTAGACTGTGTTGCTTTTAATGAGAACCTTAGAAAAAAGGTCCCTACCAATGTTCTAGTTGATAGAATTTCCAAACTTAATGATGATTTTGCTATTCAAAATAATGAGCTAGGATATTCTCTCGAGTATAGGCTCACGAAGTTTTGTCAAAAGAATGCTTATAATGATGAATTGGTTATGCAATATGAAGGGCCAAAGGAGGAACCTACACCTCCCAAAATTGATCTTGGGGACTTTTGTCCCATTAAATTTAGCCCTTTTGATTACTTTTGCTTGCCTCAAAGAAAAATTTCTGCTGAACGTAGAGAATATGAAATGAGTTTTCATGATTTATCCTATTATTATGGCAACACCTAGATCTATCTTCGCTTTTATGCCTAGCTAGGGGCGTTAAACGATAGCGCTTGTTGGGAGGCAACCCAATTTTATTTTTTCCTTGCTTTTTGCTCCTGTTTAGTAATAAATAATTTATCTAGCCTCTGTTTTGGTTGTGTTTTTTGTGTTTAATTAGTGTTTGTGCCAAGTAGAACCGTTGGGAAGACTTGGGGAAAGTCTTTTTGATCTTGTTGTAGAAAACAGAAACTTTAGCGCTCACGAGAATCGCTGCCATTTTTATTTGCAAGGTGATATTTAGTTAATTCTTTTTGAATATGATTAATAGATAAATTCCTCACGTCCAGCAATTTATTTTAGAATTTTTTGGGTTCCAGAACTTGCGTTAGCTACAGATTACTACAGATTGTTCTGTTTTTGACAGATTCTGTTTTTCTTGTGTTGTTTGCTTATTTTGATGAATCTATGGCTAGTAAAAGAGTTTATAAACCATAGAGAAGTTGGAATACAGTAGGTTTAACACCAATATAAATAAAGAATGAGTTCATTACAGTACCTTGAAGTGGTGTTTTGTTTTCTTTCGCTAATGGAGCTCACGAGATTTTCTATTTTGAGTTTTGTGTTGTGAAGTTTTCAAGTTTTGGGTAAAGATTTGATGGATTATGGAACAAAGAGTGGAAAGAGCCTAAGATTGGGGATGCCCATGGCACCCAAGGTAAAATTCAAGGACACCAAAAAGCCTAAGTTGGGGATGCCCCGGAAGGCATCCCCTCTTTCGTCTTCGTCTATCGGTAACTTTACTTGGAGCTATATTTTTATTCACCACATGATATGTGTTTTGCTTGGAGCGTCTTGTATGATTTGAGTCTTTCCTTTTTAGTTTACCACAATCATACTTGCTGTACACACCTTTTGAGAGAGACTCACATGATTTGAAATTTATTAGAATACTCTATGTGCTTCACTTATATCTTTTGAGCTATATAGTTTTTGCTCTATGTGCTTCACTTATATCTTTTAGAGCGCGGTGGTGGATTTGTTTTATAGAAACTATTGTTCTCTCATGCTTCACTTATATTATTTTGAGAGTCCTTTAGAACGACATGGCAATAATAAAAAACTTTCATATAAGTGCATTGAATACTATGAGAAGTTTGATACTTGATAATTGTTTTGAGATATGGAGATGGTGATATTAGAGTCATGCTAGTTGAGTAGTTGTGAATTTGAGAAATACTTCTGTTGAAGTTTGTGATTCCCGTAGCATGCACGCACTACAAAAAAATACACTTCCATGATGATACATGTTTGTCACAGTAGGTCGCGTTTTTTGTCATGCATGTACATCCATGACAAATTTATGACAGAATCAAGATAGTCATACCTGTGCTGTCGTAGAAGTGTTCCATGACATTACCAAAATTATCATCATGGAAGTGTCCACTTCCATGACGATAAATCGCGCATCACAGAAGTTCTTTCGTCAAGGGTGACCGACACGTGGCATCCACCGTAACGGAACGCCGTTAAGCTATTGGGTCGGGTGTTGGATCCGATAACCCATTAACAGCCCCGACCAATGGGGATTTTCCACGTGTAAAATCATCATTGGCTGGAGGAGACACGTGTCAGGTCCATGTTGGCACAGGTGTCACTCATCCAATGGGTGAGACGCGCCTATGATATGTTGACACGTGGACCGGCCCATCAAGTTTAAATGGGCCAACCCAACTAAAGACCCACAAGATTTTGCAGACCATAATGGTCGGCCCAGCTAAAGGCCCATGAGATTTGCGGACCATAATGGGCTGGCCCAACTAAAGGCCCACAAGATTTTGCGGGCCATAATGGGCCGGCCCAGGTAAAGGCCCACAAGATTTTTGTGTGCCATAATGGGCCGGCCCAGGTAGAGGCCCACAAGATTCTTGTGGATCATAATGGGCTGGCCCAGCTAAAGGCCCATGAGATTTCGCCGACATTAAATGGCCGGCCCAGCTATAGGCCCACAAGATTTTGAGGACCCTAGTAGGTCGGCCCATTAACTGGCTGCCATGTTTTGGGCCAAATGTCGGCCCATATTTGATCCGGTCCATTAATGGCCTACCACGCTCCAGGCCTAATAGTGCCCCATATGAGATCCGGCCGTTAAAAGCCTACCATGTTCTGGGCCAAATTACGGCCCAGATCAGGTCCGACCCTTTAAGAGGCTTTGGGCTCAATTATGGCCCATATAAGATTCGGCCCGTCAACTGGACAGTGTCCTTTTGGGCCCACTTGCTAAAGGCCCACTTAGTAATTTGGCCTGATATTAGTTTTGGCATGTTAAGGGCCCGTTTAACATTTCGGCCCTATATTAATTTCGGCCTGTTAAAAGCCCGTCATATAGTTGGGCCTAACTACGGCCCGGTTTGCATCCGGCCTGCTCGCAGCCGATACCTGATTGGGCCAAACAAGGACCGAGACAATTTTGGCTTGTTAAAAGCTTGTGATTTGATTCACACAATCATGGGCCGGGGTTCATTTCGGGCTGCTGCCGGCCTGTGAGCTGTTCGGCACGTTTTAGGCCCAACCTACATCGTGATTGCATGACGGCCCGATTATGTACCGTGATTTTACGGTTTGGCCGGTTTACTACGAAGACAGGATATATATACAGTAAAATAACTGCAGCATCGTGAATAAGAAAAAACCTAGACTATACAATAAAGAAATTACGGCATATTACATCCACTGGGCATCAAAGTTCGCCACTATGATAATAAAGCACAAGCAGAAAGCAGATTGCATACACTGGGCATCAAAGATCGCCACCAGTGCAAATAAACACGCCGAAAAAATAATATACGAAAGCGACAGCACTTCAATAGAGTTGAAGAAAGGTTAGCCCTGCTGGGGAGCTGCAGCTCAAGCAGCTGAGCAAGATGATGAGACTGCGCTTGTTCAACACTTATATCTTCCTCACTCTGAAAGATAAACAAGCAGACAGATGACAGGTTTTGCACATAAAAGTATCAGTGCTGACAATTCATCACATTTCTTACTGACGAATAAAGTGACACAGTTTAAAATTGCATTAACACTATATGGTATTGTTCAGGTCAAGACATGGCAGGAAATGACATTATGAAGGAGTTGGCAGCTTCACGACACCACTGGATTACAGATCAAGAACTCATAAGTATCAATGGTTAGTGTGCTGTCAATTTATACCATTTCAGATTGGCAAATAAAGAGACAGTTTAAATAATAGTAGAATGATATGACATTGTTCATAGTTAAGACATTGCAGAATATGACATTGTGCTGTAGTGGGTAGGTTCACCACACCACTGGATTACGGATGAAGAACAGAAGCATACATGCAGTGCAAAAGAAGATCACTTGCTCTGTATAGTTTAATTTACTTGGTATGAAGAAGGAACTTGGTTGTACAACTGAAAACTTAAATTGAGAAAGGACAAACTTTTGTTTATGAACTACATAATAAACTTTAAACAAGCAATTTGATGCAAACACCAAAAATAAACAACTGTTGCAGTCATGCCTAACCAAATATATACAACAAAGTTTGAAGGCTTGAGATGGACAAACTTACATTATTGGTGAAGACAGGCTCTATAAAGGCCTTGTCCATGCTGATGGGGGGGGGGGCAATTCAAGAAGTTTACCACAAAATCTTCTTCAAAAGCATTGCCTTTATTCTACATTTTGTTAAGAGTAAATATAGATGTGATATATATATATATGAAAAAATGGAGAATATTTAAGATAAGATGAAGAGTGATGCTACATAACCAAGTAGCTATAAATGTAAGTGCAGGATACAGGCAAAAGGTACAGCCAAGAGCAATGCACAACTAAACTTCTTCAGTACCAACCTTATGGTAAGAGTAAATATAGATCCGATGTGTAGAAAATGGAGGGCAAAGGAAAATAAGCTGCAGAGTGATGGTACATGAACAACTACGTGTCATTATAAGTACACTGATAAAGGACATCATGTAATTACAAGAACAACGCAGAGCTA
The DNA here is from genome assembly GCF_003073215.2 of Triticum urartu. Taxonomy (NCBI): domain Eukaryota; kingdom Viridiplantae; phylum Streptophyta; class Magnoliopsida; order Poales; family Poaceae; genus Triticum; species Triticum urartu. Next base: position 555,559,402 of record NC_053022.1, on the reverse strand, counting down.
AAAAAACATTGGCATTGGATATATTCTACACTAATGTAACCATTCATACAGATCAGATAATTTGGAGCGAACAATTGATAAGCAAGCTATCATGCATACTGCTGTCATATAATGAACCAGGTATGTATGCAAGTACAGTGATATAGGACAACAGGTACTAACAAGAGCAAAGCAGCGGGCAGCATATTTGCGATATCCTGTCATTCTTGTCAAACCGAAATTCTTCTTCGAGCAGATTTCCTGCAAAAAAGATCCGTAAGGCACATGCGGAAAAGTAGAAGTTCAAATTGTCATGTGATTTCATAGACAGTACCTCATCCTGGGAATGAGATCAGTGCATAACAAGGTTTTTCCATTCAATGTCTTCTAAATTTAACACAGGAGACTTCACTGAAAATTCGTTTATAGACTTGCCATCAAAGTGTGATTTCCTCAGTTAACACCGATTTGCTGCAATGCTTTCTTGAAAAGCACAAGCAAGCTTTGCTCGTCATGACTATCCAGATTGACCCTCGCCTAGTTACAACAATGTAATGTAAATCATTGATATGTTCAATCCGCAGAAAACAAGAAAATAATAACCACGAATAATAGCACTTACACGTAAGTTGGACAGGAAGATGTGAAAATGATGTTTGTCTTCACAATAATCTTCCCATGATGGGAATATATGCACGTAGTCCCTAACAACATTGAAAGCATTGTCTTTTAAACTGGGAATAAATGGAATGGGGTTCCAATCTGCAGGAATTGGCCGTCTCTGCAGTTGGGATAGGTCTTCGTCCGGTGGACTTGCTGTACTTTTTGCTGGAGTGGGATTTTTCTATGGTACAGCTGGTGCTATGGAAAATGAAATCGGTATACCTTTTGCTGGAGTGCAGGTCCTATGTGGTGGGGCTAGTGGTGTGGCCAGTGAAGTATGGGTACAGTCTGCTGGAGTCAGTCCTATGTTTTGTGTCACTGGTTGTACATCCAATATAAGTGGGGTGCTGTCTGATTTCTCCGACACCACCACATTTTTCAAGGACTTTGCTGGTGCTCCTTCAGGTTCGGCAATCATCCTCTTCCTTTTTGATGTCTGATGCACAAGAACAACATTTGAGTGAAAAAACATGGTATGATGACAGATGGAATATGTATTGATAATGGATGAGCATGGCATCTTGACATATATGATGAGTAAAATAAGCAGATGGCGGTGCAACAAAGTAGAATAAATGCAAGACAACATATGCAAGATACCCGCAATCAATAAAACATTGCCAAATTAGAACAGGCACCTTGATGGGTGAACAGGACATGCCATCTGCCTTTGACTCCTCGAGGTTAGAATAGTCATTAGGATCATATTCTGAACAAGAATCAACAGGTGGGGAGCGTATGCATTTCATTGCATCCAGAATGGCACTCAATGCCTTGGTGCCAATTTTGTAAGTCGTTGCAGTGTTTAGCTTCAAGAGTGGACTGCTGCTAGTGCGACATAAAGCAGCTACACAGATCATAGTGTAGATATATAATGGGAAAACCTTAAGCATCAGAGTAAAATCAGCAAAGTGGAACTTGCTGGAATATATGTGATAGTATTGCCGGTACGGCTAGAAAGGATTTGGATACAAGCTCTCTTCAAGTGAAGGTGCGGTACTGTTAATATCAGTGTAACTCTCAAAGGCGACACAACTCCCCACATTTCCTTGCTATTCTTATTGGATTCAAGGGGGCAGGCCACTACAAATCATATTCTTATGTTTACAAGATCCTATGAATCAAAGAGGCTCAAAGTGTCCATCACAACCGACCGTATAGACCTCTACACTGCAAATGTCCCTGCTCATCTTCAGTACAAGGAACATACTGTACTACTATCATACTCCCTCCATTCCGAAATATAAGTCTTGGTAGAGATTTCCACTATGGATCACATACAGATGTATCCATATACATTTTAGAGTGTAGATTCACTCATTTTGCTCCATATGTAGTCCATGGTGGAATCTATACAAAGACTTGTATTTAGGAACGGAGAGAGTACATATTAAAAAAGAACGGAAGAGGAACATGGTAAAGAAGAGCAAGCAGATTTTGGATAATAAAATGTTGGTTGCGCAGTGCCCACACATGATGAACCAGAGCGCATTAAGAATGCAACTCCCAGCTATCTCTCAACCATTTCAAGCAGTTGGATGAAGATCCTACGTCTCCTAACCCTTCTTCTTCCTCGTCTCTGATTCTTCCCATACAGAACACCGCACGGGCCGCCGGCCGGACCACCGGCCCCCACCGCCTGTGTTCCTCCGCCACCCCCACCCCAGCCCCAACCCCCACCCGCGTCGAGTTTTCTTCGTTCGGCGAGGCCCCACAACCACCCGAGCCCCTTCGATCGCACCGGCGAACTCTAGTGAGCTCTGAAAAATCGACTGACCCAATTTTGAAATTTAGTCTACTGTGATTTAACTAGTGTGGAATATAAAAGGGGAAAACCATAAGCATTGGGAGTATAGTGTTGAGCGTGCCATGGCGGATCTGAAGGTGCAAACCGGACAAAGGCAACTTCACAACCAAGACAAGAAATCAGAGTAAAGCAGTGGCGATCTATTTTCTTGCTGCGATAAATAAGTTGAGCAGATACAAAAGAGTACCGCATCTGGTGCGGCGCCGTGTACGCATCTGCTGAGAATTTGACGGTGCTACGGTAGCGATGGCTGTCGGCGGCGTGGAAGCAGATCTAGGAGGGTAGACAGTGGCGGTGGGGCGCGGTGGACGAGACGGTCGTAGGAGCGGTGTCGGCAAGGTGGATGAAGGCGGGGATGAAGCGAGAGGACGGGATGCAAGGATCCCGGTCTGAAGCCGTGGATGAAAGAGGTCGATCTCTTGTAATGGACGGCGGCGTCGGGGTATCAGCTCCGGCATGATGGAGGAGGACGGCGGTGGATGGGGTGGCGGACGGCGGCGGACGGAGGAGGGTGGGGTGGAGAGGGTGTTTTGGCGCCCACAGAGTATGAGTGGGGAAAAGGGAGGTAGAGAGGAAGGGGGAACCATGTATTCAGGGCGCGCTTATCTCAAATGCGAGGAAATTTACAAACTTAGCCTCCGTTTCAAATTTCTACTACATCACAACAACATTAGTCGGTTGGGGATAGGACGGCAATCTCGCATGCACCGAATATTTGCCAACGAGAGTTTGTTTTTGGCGCCCACTATGTATGAATATGAATCGGGGAGGGAGTCGATTTCGGCCGAGGACACACTGTGTTTTGGCGCCCACCATGTATGAATCCGGGTGAGAGGCGGTTACGTCACGTTTGGGTGAAATTACAAACCTACCCCTATCGAAACCTATAGAAATCCAGCAGATAGGCTTTGCGTGGCAGGGATAGGCAGTAGTGATTTCCATCTCGCAGATTTTGGTTTCGGGCAGTTACTGTGACTTTCCCCGCTTCGTTCAAATTTTGCAGAGTGCACGTTTACCGTGCCAACTCAATTCGAATCCCGTTTGTATTCTTTTTTTTCTGGACGGGATCCATTTTCAATTGGAATTACATTCTATATACATCATTTTTATATATACTTTCAAAAGCACAACAAAGAATTCTGCTCCTTTATATGTATAATATGATTTACAAATACAACGATCTCGAAATCTTAAGGCTGAATTCGAATTTTTTTAACCAAAGTATGTTCTACTAAAATGTATGGATCAGTAATATCTACATATTAAATAACATAGATGTGCGTGAATTCATATGAGTATGCATGTTTGATAGATCAATTTTGGTTCGAGTATGGATTACATGTATCATCATCTCGAATTCAAATATTCGAATCCCTTTTTTGTTCACTCCTTTCATGCACATCTCTCTCGCATGCATGCTCCTTCAGGTAGCTATCACTCTCTTTTCTCTAGCTCACCCGCACGCTCACTTCATGTTTCTCCTATCCTCGCAAACATGGTCTCTCGACGTCTCCCTCGAGAAGTGTCACACTCTCCCTATCATTATACATTACACGGTTTTCATTATCTCTCACGTCTCTACTGTTCTCTGATATCACTCGGTACCTAAGGTTTCTTTTTCACCGCCACACACACAGTCTCCACTCGTCTTTCACTTTGTCTTTCTCTCTATGGGATTCTCTCACACACCCTATATGTCTCTACATTGACTCATACCACTAAAATTACTCTCTCTCTCTCACTACTAGGGAAAACCCTAGTAGTAGCGCGGGATAATTGCTAGTAGTAGCGTGGGGGGCTGCGCTACTGCTAGGGCACTACAGCTAACTTTTAGCAGTAGCGCGGGTGGTACCCGCGCTACTGCTACTTCTAGTAGTAGTAGCGTTGTTGCCACCCACGCTGCTACTACTTAGTTGTAGCGCGGGTCAGCGCCCCGCGCTACTACTAACTAATTCAGAATTAAAAAAATTAATTGCAGCCATGGCGGCTGCTTCTGCTCGGCGTCATCGTCCTCTCCATTCATGGCTACTACTAGTCCTGGAGGGGATGAAGTTGTTCGTGGTGATGGTGCTTCCCCACCCAACTTGTGCCCGCAGCTCTCGTCTACTACTGCTACAAAAGAAGAGAAAATTATTAGAAAGGGAAGAGAGAGATAGAGAGCAGTAGGAGGAGTAACTCACCGGTGGCCGCCGGAGTTGGTGCCGATGCCCGAAACCCTAGATGGAGCTCGGGGACCTACTACTGCTTGTCGTGGGACCCTTGACCCGGCGAGGAGGTGCAAGTGGTTGTGTCCATGCATGGATCTGGCCGCCGCCATGTGGACGACGCTCTGCTGGTTTCCCTCTCCTTCCAAAAGCGGAGAAGGAGGAGGATGGAGGGGGAGGGGAGGGGTCTGCGAGAGGAGGTCGCCGGATTTGTGAGTGGCGCCGAGGTGCGAGGCCGGCAGTGGTGCTGGGCGAGGAAGGGAATGGCGAGTGGGAGGAGAAGGGGAATCAGAAGAGTGTGGGTTTGGATTTGGGCCTCCGCGCGTAGGGGAAAGGGAGAGGAGGGGGAGGACGGGTGGGGAAAAGGTGGTGGGTGCAGATTAGTAGTAGCGCGGTACGTATAACGCGCTGCTGCTAAGAAAGTAGTAGCAACGCGCTTTCGGTACAAGCACTACTGCTAACTGGGACCAAAAGTGTGCCCGATTTGAAAATTAGCAGCAGCGACCTCAGAAAAACCACGCTACTGCTACAGCTATAGCAGTAGCACGGCTCGCGGCACTGCGCTGCTGCTAAATGGAGTTGGGTGGGCACTGTCGGTCGATATTTGTAGCAGCGCGGGTTACGCCGAGCGCGCTACTGCTAAGCACTTGTCAGTAGCGGGTTTTCTACACCCGCGCTACTGCTAATTAGCAGCAGCGCTCCTTTTTGAGCCGCACTGCTGCTAAGATTCTGTGTATAGGGTTTTCCCTAGTAGTGTCTCTCTCTCTCTCTCCCTCCTGTAGACACAACATTTGTTGCGGTCTCCTTTTCGTCTCCATCCCAGACTGACATTATTCATTTGTTTACCAATTAGACAACCCCGACTACCGTCTCCTCTCTCTCACACAGACACACACACAACTCCTGCTTCCACTCCCCTTCCCGACTACCGTCTCTCTCACACACACAAAACTCTCGCTTTCGCACCCCGACTCGTATTTCTCTCAGAAACATTTATCGACTAGCTAGCCTCTAGATAGGTTTATACACCCGCACACTCGTGCTTCCACCATCACATACATGTCTCTCTCTCCCGCTCCTTGTATCTATGTAGATTTTTCTTCCCTTCTTGAGACACGCCCTCTCGATCATGCACACACACACTATCGCCTCATTTTAAGATGATACCTATCGCACACACACTCCTTGTGTCTTTGTGACACATGCACTCTGTCCTCCTCCACTCTCCCTCTCTCTCTCACACACACATGGGGTTTTTGCAACAACTAGCAAGATGTCCATGCGTTGCATGGAACATCAAGATGCATTTGTATGAGTAGTTCATCTTGTGGGGGAAAAGTTTGAACGCGGGAAGGCCTTATTTACAAATGTGGAGAGGGGTGTGGGTATCTTTTTGCAAAATTGCCATAGTTTCCTTCCTATCCGTCAGATATAGATCGGACGGCCTATATTGCAGGATGGCAGGCACACGATCATCACCGACAATGCTTTTTTATAAGAGTAGGGATAAAAAATAGAGTAAGTGATGATGGTGGGCCTGCCATCCTGCAATGTATGTCGTCCTATTTATATCTGACGGATAGGAAGGAAAATACGGCAATTTACCCGCACTCGTCACCACATTTGCAGATAAGGCCTTCCCTCGTTCATCCTTTTCTCCCGCAAGATCTTAATGTTCCATGCAATGCAAGGGCATCTTGCTAGTAAGAGTAGAAATTAGACATATACCACTTCTTGAATCTTGAAACCAACAACATTCCTCCCTTATCTCATCAAAACCGCCAAAGGAATATATTTTGAGTGAAACATAACATATTTTTAGTGATATACGTATTTCAAAACTAGACTTTTTTTTCTATCAAATCGGTGAATATGTATTAATCTACTTTGATCATGTGGCAACGCATTGGCACATTGCTAGTAGTTATTATAATTTTTTTGGACACCAGACAAACGGTGGAGTACATATATGAAGAGAAGAGGCGCACACATGCAGTCGGCCTCTCGCTGTCTCGCACACATGAGTGTTACGTAAAGGCGATGTTAACAAATAAACCCTAAAACCCTAGGTGCACGATTGCTGCATTCGCGGGTACCGGGTACGTGGTGGAGCACCTTTGTAGGAATAGTCAGCTCGCGTGATAATTTGATCCGTAGGAGTTGATGGTCGGGACCATAGGTGAACGACTTGGAGCGCGGTGGCTCGCCAGTTGCCACAGATCGAGTAGCCATGTTTAAAATATCGTTTTTTAGCGGGGTTAAGAGTTCCGATTTTCAATGGCGCGTTATAAGTAGTAAGTAGTTTTTAGAACGATTGGTATGGAGCGAAAATGGAATTCATAGTACTACATACCTCATTGGCGTATGGTTGTATGGTATTTTTTTGTGATGGAGGGTGTATGAGTTTATGTTGCGAGATGTTGAACCTGGTAGTTCTAGGGCAAATACTATGGTTTAGATTTAGATACTGGTTTTCAGTAAAATCGAAAGGGGAAACCCTTCTTTGATTAAAAAAACTACCACCTCCATTCTGGTTTACTAGTCCCCATCGTACTTTGGGTCAAAGTTTCTCCACGAATTTTACTTGTAAAATGTGAATGGAAAACGAGCTGCATGCATGAACACTAGTTACTCTAACCCCCTCTCTTCTTTAATTCTTTGCCACATTAGCATGTTTGCTATTCCCGTGTGCATGATACCAGCTAAGATACCACCATTATGGCCAGCCTTAATCATCGCATGCAATAATTTAGTGCACCTTGAAATATGAACATGTGTGGGGCGTGTATGTTTTTAATGACTTGAGACTATACCTAGCCCGGCATGCAAGATGACTTATTATGCACTGTTCCCCATACCTGCAGGAAGCCCGTTCGTCTCCAAATCTTTTCCTCTCCATGTGTGGAAACAATATGCCTGCCAAACTCTCCTTCTCCCTCCGGCGGTCCCACCACTCCACCCCGTGTGAAAAAATCTGCATGCATGAATCTCCTCCCCCCACGCTCGTCCAATCCGTTGTGACCAGCAATATTCCACCCCTTCGCTCCCCCATAATTTACTCCAACAAATATGCTCACGTAGCTGTTACTTAACTGCAGGTGCATTGGGTCACTGACATATGGGCCCAACAAGGGTCTGGCCCACATGCCGGTGACGCAACTGGACCTGCAGTTAAGTCAGTGCAGCTCAGTCCATATCTTACGTAGGTGTGCCATTGCTCGCTATAAATACTGTGCCTCCCACGACATCGCTATCTCCTCCCCCTCACGTTCACGTTCATCGCTATCTCCTCCCCCTCCCTCTCACGTCGACCACCATGGCATCACCCCTCCCAAGCCCTAGGAGCCCCTCACTGCACCGCGCGGACGGTCACACGTCGCCGTTCCGTTCCTTGCCGCCACTAGTCGCGGAGGACGCGCCGGTGTTCCGCTCCTCGCCGCTACACGACGCGTCGCTGTTCCATTCCTCGCCACCACTAGTCGAGGAGGATGCGTCGGCGTTCCGCTCCTCGCCGTGACGCATCGCCATTCTGTTCCTCGCGGCCACAAGTCGAGGAGGACGCGTCGGTGTTCCGCCACGACGCGTCGGCGTTCCCAATCTCGCCAGCACGCATGCCGGAGGACGCGTCGGCTCCCCGCTACAAGGAGAACGCCGTGCCGCCCGCCGAGCCTCCCAGCCTTGAGGAGCTTTGGAAAGAAATGGATGTCGCCTTGTGGGAGGCTTTGCCTCCAGCAGAGCGCGCCAAAATAGAGGCGGAGAAGAAGGCCGAGGAAGAGAAGCGCACCACGGAACAAGCTGCCTGGGAGGCCTATGTCGCGTCCGAGAGAGTCAGGCGATTGGCTCTTTGGCAGAAGGCTCGTGCGAGGGCCATGAGGGTGGCGGAGGACGCCCGTGCCGACGCCTTGAGTGTAGTCGGGCCCAAGCGCCTCATCTAGGCTTGGCGGTATGTGGACTGGGTGCACGCTTCTAGCGAGGAGGAGTACCTGTTGGCGCCGGATCACCACACCGGTGAGATTGCACTCGCCCGCCGGCAAGCCGCCAATCAGCACCTCGCGAGTTGCGAGGCTGAGGAAGAGGCGTTGTGTCGGTGCGCTGGGAAACGGCCGTGCACCAGGGCACCTGTGGCGCGCCGCAAGTGCTCCAGCGAGCGCCGTGGCTTTTAGGAGGAGTATAATTTTTGTTTCGTAAGGTGATCTCATTAGTTTTGGGACACAGATGATAAATCCCGAATGTTCAGGAATTTTTGGCATCCTTAATTAAGTATGTTAAAGGAAAAGTTTGGAAACCTTGTGCATTCGTACGCATTTTGCAAGTACGTGCATATAGCACACACTTTACTATATACTATCACACTACATGTCTCTCTCGATATATGCTTGCAGAGTGTGCTACTCCCTCCGTCCAGGTCAATAAGTCATCTTTGGTTGTGCACCGTGACCAAGAAGGAGGGAAGACTTATACACCTAGATGGAGGGAGTACTACTATTACTTATGTACGTGCAAATGCACGTTTTAACATTACGATGCAGTTTTTGTAAAAGTAGAAAAACAACACTAGTCAAGCTTGTGATTATTTGGTTTTCGTAAGCTGACTTACACACCTAGACGGAGGGATTACAATGGTGAGGAATAAACCAGTTAAATGTTTGGTCAAAATTTAGCACAAATTACAATGGTGAGGAATAAACCAGGACGGAGTAGTCGTTTAGAAGCCCAAATAAATGAGTGAGGCGCCTTGTGGGAAAAGCTGGGGAAGCCGCCAAAAGAACTGGCCCTAGGAGTAGTAGCTAGGGATCGAGTGTGCGAGATGAACCGGAGAAACTAAATGCATAGAGATGAAATGCAAAAAAGACGGATGGATGTGATGGTTGCTTGTCCGTTTATTTTACCAGGCCACTTATTACTGGGAGTGGTTGGTTTTTGTGATATGACGGCTTTACTGCCGCCCCACGAGCGGGGTGAGAGGTGAGACTCCCGTGCAGCACCGCCCTCTACACTTGTACTACATCGGTCGTGGTTTATTAGTCCCCCATTGAATTTGACTGAAGATTTAACTGACAAAATGTTAGTGCATGTCAACAAAAACTATATCGTTGGATTCGTATTCGAACATAGTTTTTAATGATATAATTTTAGGTGGCATGCATCAGCATTTATCATACTATATATAATGTTAGTTCAATTTTTGGTCGTACTAATCTATAGTACTCCCTCCGGTCCTTTTTTCTTTGCGTCCTATGCTCAGCCTGCATACCAAGGAGAGGAGAGAGCAGCAAAAATCGGACTGTTTTGTCCTTGGTTTGCTACAGAAGGGATGTTGGGTAGTTATTGTGCGCATGCAACGATTGGCTCGACACCCTGTATTCTCGCGCCCACATTCTCCTTTGTCCACCTCTCTGCATGCGTGCGGGTTCTCTCCGCTCAATCTCTGCATGCAGGCACATGCGTCTCTCTCTCTGTGTGTGTGTGTGCAAAATCTTCTCAGCATCCGCACCAATCTCTCACCCATTGCATGGCGTTTGAGCATGAAGAACGCCGAGGCAAGAAGAACAGCATCGTCGCTTGATACTGGTGGAATTGGAGCCAAAACAATTCGTTTAATTTTGGCAGATGAAATCTTTCCGCCAAAATTTTCAACTCCCTCATAAACTGAACAGCCTGCCATAGATTAGTAGCTCGACCAGCACCCGTACGACGTGCTCAAGCGCGTGGACGCCACCGTCATCCAGGTGCATGCTGCAGTCTGTGAGGGCGCCGCCTTGCACGTGTGCGTCGCCGTCCGCGGGCGCGCCGCACACCTGGAACACATCGCCTAGCTGCAACATGTTGTCGTCAGTTAGCGCCTCGTCTTCCACAAGTGCGTCGTCGTCAATGAGCGGGAGCATGCTTCGGTACACGAGCTCGATGTCGTCCATGTCAAGCAAGCTTTCATCCATGGTCTCACTAGGGTTGGCTATCCTACCACAACCACGATGGGTGCATTTCATCCATGGAGATGTACGGGATGTAGCAGAGATGGGAGAATGGGAAGGTGATATGGGACCAGTGGGGACTGGGGAGGAGAGTAAGAGGTAGGCGGCTGGCTACCTTGGGAAGGCGCGAAGGACATGCATGGGAGAGAGAGATGGGAGTAACTGCAGGCATGCGTGCGAGCGAACATAAAGGAGGGGTAATGTTGGAAAGAACAGCCCCAACACGCTAATACGCAGAGCATTGCGGGAAAATGGATTTTTCTTAAACGCAGACTAAAAAGGACTAGAGGGAGTAGTAAGGTGCCCGTGCGTTGCACCGAAGAGTGAAATGCATTGATCGGGAAGTTGTTTATTTTGACAAAGGATGTGGGGGTCATCTCATGTGTAACGGGTATCGATAGGTTTCTTCGGATATTATTTCATCTCTAGAGCTCACAAACATCTGGGTGAAATAGATAAAAAGGTATCTTTTGCAAACAAAAGCGTTCAACTGTTCAACCTGCATCCAAAACTTGTGAAGAAATAACACTTATTGTGCTTTGCAAGAAATGATCTTTAAGAATTAGTTTTTGAGTATCGATTGTTATACATGTTGGCTACAGATGACATGGCACTTTCTTATAGTCAACAGTTAGCTATACTATTAAGTAATACTAGTAAATATGCCCGTGCGTTGCAACGGGAGAAGAATAACTCAATGATACTCCTACCGAATAATAATGGCCTAAAAGAGAGATGTGATGATTTGATTAGCAACCTGCATCAATTATCCAACATGAAAAATAATTATACTTTAAGCCAAGCCATCTTTGCAAATGGGTAAGAAAATGTATGCATTATCTGGTTTGTAACCTCCATAGTTTTATTCCAACTTCCACTATTTCAGGTGCTATACACACATAAAGGTGTACTAATTGTCCATACTTAATGTGCGACATATGTAGTGTGTGAGAGAAGGACCCGAGGTTCATTAGGTTAATTGTTGTGACTGATTCCCTGACCGAGAACTGAAAGATGATTATAATTTTCTAAATCTTGGAATTTTCTCTCATTGGCAATCTTCTTGGAAAGCTCAATCAAATTACATCCTCCAAGGCGAGTGGCTGCATCCTCCACTACCTGAGAGGTGGTGGTTACGGCGATGCCCCCGGCTCTCGGGCCATGGTGTCCGAGGCCGAGCGCGCGGCGCGACAGCAGGCGAGGTACAACCGGCGCAATGCCGGTCGCCACCCCGCGTTTGCCAAGACAGGCGTGGCGCTGGGACGGGTCCGTAATGACACAGACCTCGCCGCAGCGTGGGCGCTCGACCGCTTCGTCACCACCGCAGAGACGGCCGCTAGGCGCCACTGCCGTGTTGACGACGAGCTTGCTAAGGTCGGCGAGGAGTGGTCGCTTAGCGACTGCTCCGCCAATGCCGGCAGGGTGCCGCCAGCGCCTTCGGCAGTGGCCAAGGCGACCCTTCGCATTGCGCAACAGGAGACGGAGTAGCTCCTCCACAAGCATCAGTCACGATGACACCGCCGCCGCTGACGGCACGTATGCCGATGGCGATGCGGCAGGACAGGGCGGCCAAACTTAGGAGGTGCTCATCCGATATAGGGTTTAGTGTTTTTAATAGTTTTTTTAGTAGAACGGTCGAAATATCGTCCGTTTATGTAAATTATATTCGAAGAAATCCGCCCGGCTTAATCGAATTTTATGAAGTTAGTTTGAATTGTTGGTCGGATATATGCGGTTAGCGTTGGATGTCGGCCTCCCGCATCCGTGTCCGCGGACTGGTCCCCCTTGTCTGCGGACGGATGCGGGAGAAAATTTATGGGTTGTTGTTGGAGATGCCCTTATGCCCTTAATTGAATGAGTGCATGCCTAGTCACCGAAATTTTTAACCTGGATGTTATCGTAGCTCCTACATGTCATATTTCACCCATATCTTATATCCTAATTTTTTTTGAATTAGTTATGGTATTTGAATCAGGTGCTTTTGTTCAAATTCAAGAAAATGGCAGAACTGCAATATATTTGTTCAGTGATGATTGCCTCATTCAAAGTTCATGAAAACTTTTAAATGGATGTCATATGTTATTTACAAGCTCTAGTAAACATTTCATGAGCATTGGAATTTTATATCACCTATTTATAGTTCAAATTCAAAGTTGGGGTAGATTTGAATTCGAATTCAAAAAAGGGCAGTCAAATACTCTCTGAAAACTCTTGGAAACTTTATTTTGATTTTCTTTCAACCCCTCCTTTGCCACTGACCAGTGGGTATGGATCAATCCAGCACCGCAAGGGACACGCGCCCGCCTCCTGCCCGGCTGTCTCTTGATCTTTCTCCTCCCCCCTCCGCTACCTCACTCCTCACTCTTTTCCTCCCTCCCTGGATCCCCTTTCTCATCAAGCTCGCCGGCCACGCCGCCGCTCGCCGTTGCAACGCCAGCCGCAGGGACCGGCGGGATCCGCCAGCCGTCGGTCCGGATCGACGTCCACGCCTCCGGCTCTGACATGCACGCCTGCTAGACACCGTCGTGAACCACCTCATTTCTCTGATGCATTTTTGCTCCTTGGTAGTTTCCCTAGCTCCATTGTTGCTCCTGCCGTCCCTTTAATGGTGATTCCCGGCGCCGGCGTGCAGGAACCTCTTGAACCAAGGCTGCCTTTCTCGGTTCCATCGGCCGCCGTTGCGACGCCGCGGCGGTCATCCTACTCCCTGAGCAACTACAGGGACCGTGACGGGCTCTGTGTTTGGACAACAGACTCGAAGCCGCGGGTCCCTCCTACTTCTTCCTCTCGCCTCCCTGATCCGTCCGACCCGGCCGCCATGAACAGCAAGGTGAGGAGTCGCGTCTGCCTGCTGCTGGCTGCTTGCTGCTACTGTTCGCTACTGGCTTGCTTTGTTGTTTGCTGTTGTTGCCGCTGCTGGCTGCTTGCTTTGCCGCTTGCTGCTGCTGGTTGTTTTGCTTGCCGCTGCTGCTTGCCTTTGTGGCTTGCTGCTGCTGGCCTTGAGCTGCGAGTAGATGAGAGAAAGAAAGAAAGTTCTACATCTGTATGGGAGATGGCCGTATTTAGATTTTCCTCTCTAGAGAGAGATGATCATGTTTCAGTACCGTTTAATTCACTTGCTCCTCACAGTTTCAGAATAAGGCTAGTCTTCCCTGTGCATAGAAGTTTCAGAAAAATGCTCAACCTGCTGAACTTGTAAAATCCATAAAAAAATCATTCCAGCTTCTGTTTGGAGTAGCACTGGTACGGAATTGGATAATTTAAATTGTATTGTAGAAATAGAAAACGTGAACATACTTACCCCCTTAAGTTACAGCCGTGGCCCTCTTGTAGGTCTGTCCCCACATAACATCTGTCCCTCCCTTTTCAAACAGCTAGCCGTCGAGCTGCACTAAGGGAAATTGTTGATGAAAAGTATTTTTTGTAAAATCATACCATATTCCGTACTTTCTGTAGTACTTTGGATAGCTAAAACTTAATGTTCGAAGGCATTTCTCACTTTATGCCGTTCTGGTATCATTTTGCCAATGTAAATGAAGAAGAAACTCAACACATCCTGCCTGCCATTTACATGATTACCAAATGAATGTGCTTTATCTTGGCAAAAAACAATGCGTATACCAATTATTTTGACCAGTTTTTTTCACAATATCTTGTTTTCCTTACAAGTATTTTTTTGAGGAAATCAACGGGGGGGGGGGGGGGGGGGGGGAAGCCCCACCTGAATATATATTTCTCAAAGCTGCATAGCAGCGGGGAAAAACCCCCTGGCGCTGGGGGAGTACAAGGGTCCGGGGATTACAAGTGATCTGAAGAAATCACAGGTTCAGGGATTCAAGATAGGGGATCCAGGCCAACATGGCCACCCGTTCATGGGTTTTTAGCCTGAAAGACCAGAGTGTAAGTTCAGCAGAAACAGAGCGCACGGCACGGCTGATCGCCGGCCTGCTCCCGCGGAAGACGACACCATGGCGATGCTTCCAGATGGTCCATAGGAGCAGCAGCCACACCGTGCCCCAGTGAAGAGCCGACGCCGAAGCATGAGGACGGGCCTCCCAGATGGAGGCACAGTTCACACCGGCCTCAATCCCAACGGCGCGCCATAGGTGGGCTACACGGCAGCAATCAAAAAGGAGGTGATTTGTTGTTTCAGAGGCCCGACAGCAAAGCTCACACCTGTCTTCCTGCTGGATATGCTTCTTGAGCAGATTCGCCTTGGAGTGGACACGGTCACGAGCCACCAGCCACCCGAACAGACGAACCCGTGGCGTTGCGGCAGTCCTCCAAATGGACTCATGCACGGGGCATCGCTCGCCGGTGAACGTAAGCAGCCTGTACACCGAGGAGGAGACAACATTACCATCAACAGACCTGATGAGGGAGCGGTCGTCATCAAATCCGGCCGTCAGGGGGGGCGCAGCCAGGGAGCATGGCTAGCTCTTGCGCTGCGACGGCCGAAAGGCTGGGAGCCAGGTGGTCACGGAACCCATCTCCGCACATAACCGCAACAGTGGCACCGGCGTCGTGTGCATGGGAGAAAAGCGCCGGGAACCGCCTGCTCAGAGGGCCACCCTCGGCGCCCCAGTTGTCAAGCCAGAACGTTGTCCGAGCTCCGTCCCCGGGAGTGACGCAGGATAGGTCGCGGTATAGGGTGTTGGGATTAACCACGACGTGGTGCCCCTGTCCGGCACGGACTAGTAGCAGTCACCGAGTAGGTATAGGAATTCATGTACGAGTAGGTTACTTGCATGTACCGTGTAGGACTAGGATTAGCAAACCGAGTAGTATTGCTCACGTAGCTATCCTAGGCTATATATACATGTAGCCTGTACCCTGTAACAACCAGACCGTGGATCTGATTTGAAGCAATAAAGTAGCAGGAACGACACGTTCCTGTAGCCATCAAACAAGCTATTCTCGTGTGCGTGCGTGTGTTCCGGCCGGCTGGCCGTTGTGTACGTACAGGAGGCGTTCTACAGATCGATTAGCTAGAACAGGCTAGCTTTGGTCTGTGCTTGCTTACGGAGACTTTGTGTGTGGATCGATCAAGGTCCGGTGCTAGCTTTCAACGTGAGTTGAGACTAGCTTTGCACTACGGTGCATCTCGGCGTAAAGGAACTTCGTCGAGTTCGTCAGCGAGCTTCGTCTGTCTTCGTCGTTCGTCGTCGGTCGTATCGCCGTCGTCAGAAAGTACTTGACGCCGGGTCTGGGCCAACAATTGGTATCAGAGCAAGATTGATCTTCTAGTAACGGAGGATCATGGCGGACGACGAGAAGACCAAGCAGCTGGCGGAGTACTCCGGTGCGGCTAAAGTATTTGCTGCTCCGGCGAGTTCATCGTACCCATGATTTGATCGCGAGAACTTTGGGGTCTGGAAGGCCCTCATGGAGTGTGGTCTCCGCGCCAACGAGCTATGGGACGCGGTCGACCCAGGAGGCGACGCGTTCAAGAAGGAGGGAGCCGAGCACCGGAAGGATCGGCAGGCGGCGTCGGCGATTTATTCGGTGATGTCGATGGATGTCCTCCAGCACCTAATCGCCAAAGCAACGGCGAAGGAGGTGTGGGATACGCTGAAGCTCATGTTCGAGGGACACACACGTGTCAAGCAAGCCAATCTCCAAACTCTCCTAAGGAACTACGAGACTTTGGTCATGGGCGACGATGAGTCCGTCGACGCGTTCGCTTCACGGGTGGCTACTCTCGTCAATCGGATCCGTGCGCTTGGAGAAAACCTCACGGAGGCCTCAGTTGTCCGGCGGTTCTTGCGCGCGGCCCCTCCCCGGTACCTGCAAATTGTCACGGCGATCGAGCAATGCGTCGATCTCGAGACTCTCTCCATTGATGATCTTGTCGGACGGTACAAAGCTCACGACGAGCGGATGCGGTACAGTCTCGGAGACAGGAGGAACGACGAGCTTGTGATGCTCACGAAGGCGCAGTGGATTGCCCTAGAAAAGCAAGGCGGATCCAGGAGCAGCAGCAAGAAGAAGGGGAAGCAGCGTTCGGCGAGAAAGAACTTCGCCGAGTCGGACGATGACTCAGACGATGAGGCTGCACCGCCACCGAGGAGAAAGTTTGACATCAGGAAAGTGAGATGTTATAACTGTGGCCTCCTCGGCCACTTCAAGGCTGACTGCGAGGAAGCACCGAAGCAGAAGACCCTCATGGTCCAGCAAGGAGATGATGGTGACATGATGTTGATGTGTGAACTTGTGGACAAGGAGGATCCAATTCTTCAAGTGTCGGCTAAAGAAATTATCGCGCTCCGTGAAGAAAAAGTTCGCTCTCAAGATCATGGTTCGGAAACTCGTGTCGATGCTACGGACGCGGGGGGTGATTCTGAAACCTACATCGATGTTACGGGCATTAGTGCTAATTTTGCTGGAGTGGATGCAGCAATTGCCGCGTGTGCTCAGCCATGGAGGAGTAGTTTTTGTGCGATGCGTCCAGAGAAAACGAAGACGTACGTGGCGTCGGAAGTCCACGAAGAAACAGAAACTGTTGTTGATGCTAGCGCAAAAGTGAAGACGAGTGCAGCGGCTACGAACGAACTGGAAGTCGCTGGTGTATCGAATGCAAGCGCAGGTAGCTTGATGGCGCAGATACATGGAGTTGGTGGCCACGACGCGGCACTCCATGTCTCAGAAAATGAACAATCCACAAGGCTAGAAGGTAGCAGAAAGGTACCAAGCGATGGATACGAAGGCTGCTGCAGCCCACGTATGGGTAGTAGTACGCCCCCAGCAGGAGGGCAAGGAGCAGGTCGAGGTGGGCTTGTCCCATCCCATGGTGAAACTCCACAAGTAGCCTATACGGCTGGAGGGTGCAGCTCAGTATTGCCATCGGGAAGCAGTCCATACACTGTACCAGGAAAAAGAAGCCTAGCTTTGGGAGCTCACGTTGGAATTTTTGCTTCGCCAAAAGTAAAGTGCGTAGCAGAAAATAGCACGTCGTCTCCAATAGTAATGGAGGAAAGGACACAGCCACCCACGTCCGTACTTCCGCAACCGGTGTTACAACAATATTCGAAGCAAGCTCTTCGAAAGATTGACCCGGCAAAGATGAGGAGTGGATGGCAGTGTCTAAGTGCCGAGGAAACGACAGATTTTAATGACGCAAATACGATGGAGTGTTGGCGTCAGGCCATGGAAGAGGAGTTGAGGTCGATCCACGACAATAATGCATGGAAGCTTGTGGATCTTCCCAACAATGAAAAGGCTATAGAGCTCAAGTGGGAATTCAAGATCAAGAAATATGTCGAAGGGTGCATGAAGCACAAAGCGAGGCTAGTGGCCAAAGGATACATGCAAGAGGAAAGTATGGACTTCAAAGAAGTGTTCGTTCCCATTGCAAAGATGGAGTCGGTGAGATTACTCATCGCTCTCGCGGCTCAGGAATCATGGAAAGTACATCACATGGATGTAAAATCCGCGTTTTTGAACAGCGAGATAGAAGGAGACGTGTATGTGAATCAACCGCCGGGTTTCATCAAAGAGGGAGAAGAGCACAAGATACTGAAGTTACATAAAATCTTGTATGGGCTATGGCAAGGACCTCGGGAGTGGAACATCAAACTTGATCGAACGTTGATTTCTCTTGGATTTGAGAAAGCCCCACTAGAGCATGCAATGTACAAGAGAGGTGAAGGAAAGGATCGTCTACTAGTTGGCATCTACGTCGACGACCTATTGATAACTGGAGCAGATGAAGAGGTGATTGCAAAGTTCAAGCTACAGATGAAAGAGCTTTTCAAGATGGATGATCTAGGTCTTTTGAGCTACTACCCCGGGATAGAGGTACATCAAAAGACGGAGGGGGTCACACTATGCCAGGAGGCATACGCAAGGAAGATACTTGAAAGCTATGGCATGAAAGATTGCAATCCAAATGATGCTTCAATGAAACCTCGTCTTGAGCTGAACAAGAAGAGTAAAGCACCCGCAGTTAATGCAATAGAGTATATTGCAGCTGCCACTGCGGCGTGTGAAGGTGTGTGGCTAGGGCGGCTACACGGTGATCTCATGGATCGAGATCTGGAACAAGTGGTGCTTAATGTTGATTAGCAAGTCTGAAACTTTTCTACGGGAGGATCCAGTGCGGCGTGATAGGAGCAAGCACATTGATACGATGTATCATTACATGAAGGACTGCGTGGAAGAAGCGAAGACAAAGGTAAACTACATTTGCACCGATGATCAGCTGGCGGACATCCAGACCAAAGCTTTGGATCGAGAGAAGTTTTGGAGATGAGAAGAAGGATCGGCGTCCGAGTTGTGACATGGCGACGTCGTGTTTAGGGGGGTGATTGTTGGGATTAACCACGACGTGGTGCCCCTGTCCGGCACGGACTAGTAGCAGTCACCGAGTAGGTATAGGAATTCATGTACGAGTAGGTTACTTGCATGTACCGTGTAGGACTAGGATTAGCAAACCGAGTAGTATTGCTCACGTAGCTATCCTAGGCTATATATACATGTAGCCTGTACCCTGTAACAACCAGACCGTGGATCTGATTTGAAGCAATAAAGTAGCAGGAACGACACGTTCCTGTAGCCATCAAACAAGCTATTCTCGTGTGCGTGCGTGTGTTCCGGCCGGCTGGCCGTTGTGTACGTACAGGAGGCGTTCTACAGATCGATTAGCTAGAACAGGCTAGCTTTGGTCTGTGCTTGCTTACGGAGACTTTGTGTGTGGATCGATCAAGGTCCGGTGCTAGCTTTCAACGTGAGTTGAGACTAGCTTTGCACTACGGTGCATCTCGGCGTAAAGGAACTTCGTCGAGTTCGTCAGCGAGCTTCGTCTGTCTTCGTCGTTCGTCGTCGGTCGTATCGCCGTCGTCAGAAAGTACTTGACGCCGGGTCTGGGCCAACATAGGGGGAGCAGAGTCGCAAGAGTTCTCCAGACGGCCGACGCGAGGGCGCGTTTGTCATCCACGCCGTGGTATTCTCGCCAGAACCACACCGCCCAGGCTGAAATGTGGGGCTGATGAAGCCGGTGCAGGAGCTTGACAAGCAGGCTGGCATTTTGGGCCGCCAGATCGCGCACTCCAAGGCCTCCGGCATCCTTTGGTCGGCACACGTCATTCCAAGCGACGAGACAGCAGGCGCCCGAGCAGGACAACTCCCCTGACCAGAAGAAAGCCCGGCGTAGCCTGTCAATATCCTCCCTAACACCGACCGGCAGGAGCAGCGCGGACATGGCATAAGCAGGGAGGCTGCTGATGACCGCATTACCGGTGGGGGAGAGTAGCGCGGCCTTCCAGCCAGCAAGGTATTTGTCCACTTTGGCGATGAGCGGCTTGAAATCCATCTTCCCGAGCTTGCGGGTGGATAGAGGCAAGCCAAGGTATCTTTGCGGGAAGGAGGCAACCTCGCATCCAAGGGCAGAGACGGCGAGCCGGGCATCCTCTTCGGTCATGTGGAGGGGGACCACTGTGCTTTTGGCGAAGTTGATCTTGAGCCCGGTGGCGTTGGAGAAGAGGTCGAGGGCCAGACGCAGCTGGGTTGCGTCCTCCGGGGTGCCTCTGACCAGGATTAGCGTGTCATCCGCGTATTGCAGGACGGGGCACGGCATGTCATTGCGGAGGGGGTGGTGAAGCTTGTCTTCGCGGCACATTTGCTGAATGAGGCGTTGCAGCACATCAGCCACCAGGATGAAGAGGTAGGGGGACAAGGGATCTCCTTGGCGCAGGCCTTGCCGGCAAGAAATCCACTTCCCCGGGACGCCATTTAGAAGCACTGCCGAGCGGACAGACTCTAGCGTCGCCTCAACCCAGCCATTCCAGCATTGCGAGAAGCCACGGGCAGCAAGGATGTCGAAAAGGCTGCTCCAAATCACCGAATCGAAGGCCTTTGCAAAGTCCAGCTTCACCACAAGGGTCGGAGCTTTGCGTTTGTGGCAGACTTGGGTGATCTCAGACGCATAGAAGAAATTTTCAGCGATGCACCTCCCTTTGATGAAACCAGTCTGGTCGAGATCCAGAAGGGCAGCCACAGCGGGCTGGAGCCGGTTGGTTAATCCTTTTGCTAACCCCTTGACGCTGGCATTTTGGAGGGATATTGGGCGAAAAGAGGAAGGCTCCAACACCCCACTTCTTTTGGGCAGAAGCACCACGAGCGCCCTGTTGATTGGCTGGAGGTCTGCTGCCCCGTCACAGAACTCCCTCGCCAGGTTCAGGAGTTGGGGGAGGACGAGGTGCTTGAATGCTCTGTAGAAACCCGGCCCAAAGCCATCCGGACTAGGGCTGCTAGCCGCTCGCATGCTCTGGAAGGCCTCCCAAACTTCGTCGTCGGAGAAAGGAGCATCGAGGATCGCCGAGTCGGCGCGGCAGTGCCCCTCGTACAGGCTTTGGAGATCAAACCCCCACAACGGCGACGAGGTGGACACGAGTAGGTTGGAGTAGAAGCAGAAGAGAGCTTCGGCCTTGGCCTCATGAGTCGAGACAGTCACACCCTACACCAGAAGGGACGGGATGAGGTTTTTCCGCATGCGCTGCGAGGCGTATGCATGGAAAAATCATGAGTTCTCATCGCCGAGGACCGCCGTCTTGATCTTTGCACGCTGCCGCCAAAGAGTCGAAACCTCAGAGTTTGCATCGGAGAGGGCCACTTGGACCCTATCACGCAGGTTGAGCTCGGATGTGGACAAAGGCCGACTTTCCTCCAGGTGATCAAGCAGCTTGAGGAGCCAGGAACAGTCAGCGGCAACCTCAGCTGGGCGTTGAGTGTTCTTTTTCCATTTTTTGCACGCCGATCTCACCGCCTTGAGCTTGGCAGCAAGCACGCCAACCGCGTCGCGCCCATGAGCTCCGGCCCTCTCCCAAGCTGCGATGACCATTGGGCGGAAATCAGGGCGCGCCAGCCACTATTGTTCAAACCGGAAGCAACGGGCAACCGGGATGTCCGTAGAAGCCATGATCACCAGGGGCACATGGTTAGAGACATGCCTGGGGAGGGAGGTCAGGGAGGACCCAGGGAGAGCGCGGTTCCACTCCTGGTTGAAAAAGGCCCTATCCAGGCGCACCAGGGTAGGAACGTCCTGCTTGTTCGACCAAGTGTAATTTCTGTCAAGAAGGGGCAGCTCAAACAGAGGGAAGTCATTGATACAGTCGTTGAACATGGCGGCTTCCGCTGCATTGAAATTTGCTGAATTTTTATCTGCTGGACAGCGAGTGAGGTTGAAATCACCGGCGATCATAAGCGGACCAACAACGGCGTGTTTGAGAGAGAGCAGCTCTGCCAGGAAATCTTGCTTGCGGGCATGATCGGTTGGGGCATAGACATTCGCCACTGAGAAGGAAAAACTGTTTGACATGGAGCGGAAGGTGGAGACGCTGCAATATGCCATGATGGTGGAGGATTGGAGAGCGAGGGTGCTGGGGTTCCAAGCAGTCAAGACCCCCCCACGGGAGCCATCAGAAGGCTTGAACACAAACTTAGAGTTTGCTGTTGGGAGGAAAGAGCGAGCTTTTTTGCTTTGAAACACCTTGGAGTTTTGTTTCTTGGATGTAGATAATGGAGAAAGGTTTTTCCGACAGGCATTGCTTAACATCAACACATTTTTTGGGGTCACCCAGGCCCTGAACATTCCAAACACAGAGAGACAACTGTTGATTTGAGCGATCCATGGGTCGCCATCTAACAACAACATAGAGGGTGGCCAGCAGCAAAACACATAGCAGCAGCAAACTGGGCTACTGCAGTGGCAAACTAAAGAAAGGGGGTGGGCTGCACAGGCGACACGGCCTGGATGAAAAGGAGCAGGGAGGCTCCTGTGTGCAGCGGACTGGGGAGCCCCAGCGATCGCGCGCGAGGCGCACATCTTTCTCATTTGGCACCAGCCCGGCCACCACGCTTGCCAGGGAGACAAGCAGCAAGGGCGACCACCTTCCCGTCGTCAAGCGGCACCACGTCGGTGTGGTCCAGGATCTTCAGGCGTGAGCTTCTTGTCTTTGAGCTCTTTGAGACGCGTCGCGCGAGCGGTCATGCTGACCCTCACAGCAGGTTCCTTCTCCAGCAGACGGGCACTCCTCTTGGCCTCCTGGTTGGCGTTGTCAGCGCGCTTCTGGCGACAGTGCAGCCGACGAGCAGTAGCTTCATGCACCCAGACCGGCTCGCCCACAGCCGGTGGCATGAGCGAAGCGACCGGCCCCCCGACAGGCGCCGCGCGGTCTGTCTCATGAGCAGGGGGCGGCAACGACGCGATCAGAAGGGGGGCCCAGCTGACGCAACACCCAAGGGGGCACCCGCATCGATCGTCGGCGAGCCGCTATCGTTGTCGAGGTCGAGGCAGCTGCTCCCCGGGGCGGACATGCAGGCGTCAGGGTCAAAACCGCGGGTGGCCAGGGCACCCAAGGCGGAGGTGATGTGGTCGAGCAGAGAGATCGAGGGTTGCTCCTCAGCGTCACAGAGGAAGGAGCCAAAAGCAGAGTCTTTGGCCGCACTGGAGCCCAGGGCGAGCGTGGCGTCGTCACCCTCGGGCACCCCTGGCGTGGCTTGGATCCCCCTAGGGGAGAGTGGCCAGCCGGGGTAGGCAGGGAGACACCCTGGCCCGACGAACCCAGACCGACGCGCCGGCCAAACCCGTGGGGGTGCATGACGAGGCGCTGCTGCCGCATCTCCTGGGGAGGAAGCGCAGAGTCCCGGCGCCGCAGGGGCGACGAGGCGTCAGGCTGGGGAAAAAATGGGACGTATTCCCCCCTAGCATCCAGCGAGTCCACCAGAGGCCAGACGCGGCGTGGTTGAAGCTTCACGTCGGCGATCAGGTCGGTGCTGTTGTAGGCGGTGATCTCGCACGCGCCCGGCAGCCCGTGCTTGAGCTGGACGATCACACGGATGGACGAGTGATCCGAGCCGTCCATGCAAACATGGTCCACTTCCAGGAGGTTTCTGAGGGGGCGCAGCAGCGTGGCAAGGTTGAGGTGGTGCCAGTGCTCGAGGGGGTAGTCGACGATCTTGAACTCGGCGAGGAGCCGCGGTCCACCCCTGCGGCGGTAGGCGGCGTCGGTGTGGTGCTGCACCTCCGCAGTGAACGCGCCGACAGGGAAGGGGGACTGACGAACGGCCTCACGACAGGCGTCGTTATCAGTGAACTTGACCAGCATGTCCCCATGGAAGGAGGGGGACAGAGCGATGAAGAAACAATGCAGAGCAGCACAGATAACCGCGACTGGGTTGTTTGTGTGTGTGTGTGTGTGGGGGGGGGGGGGTGATGTGAGCGAAGGCAAGGTGTGCCGAGCTGGATAGGTCGACGAAAGGCATGAAGACTTCAAACATGCGGACGCGGCGACCATCACGGGACAGCAGCGTGGAGTCGCGTGCGTCATTAGACTCCACTTCCTCCTCATCGGAGCCGAGAAGGGAGGGTATTGTGGAGTCGATGTCATCCAGCGCACGCCGCGCGTGCGGCTGGAGAGGCGCAGCACCGATTGGCAGAGCCACCCGCTGGGGGGATGGGTGCAGCGGCGCGATACGAGAGGAGGAGGCTTCGGCCGTTGGGGACGGGAGCGCGGTGTCGCCGGGTACAGTGATGGTGGTGGAGAAAGCTGGGATGGGAGGCGGGGGCATGGCGAGATGGGTGGTGGTGGGGGCGGTTGCGGTGGGGGAGGTCATAGGAAACAGGGGGAGGCGACGGCGGATGGGGGAAGCAGAGGCGGAGCGGCGGAGGCGAGCTGGGGGGCGAGCAGAGGAGCGGTCCATGGGGCAGCCGCGGGCGCGGTGGCCACTACCCCCGCAGGAGAGGCAGCGAACGGGGTATCATAATGAAGGACATTCATGAGGGTTTGAATTTTTCTGCTGCTGACGATGAATCCTCCTTTGGAATCTTTTCAATAAAGTTTTCAAAAGATGGCTGTGAACTTGTTGTTGGAAACAGCAATGAGTCAATATGTATTTATGATCTTGGAGCAAACAAAGTGACAAAGTGAATTCATGCTCATGTGGTATGAAAGTCAAATGCACTCTTTCTTTTGTTGCTTCCATAACCTGTCCTTACAATGTACACAACACTGTTTGGTGATAGACATATCTTCTTAGGTCATACGGATGTACTTCTAAAATCATTTCAAGTATCTAATGTGAGCATTGGTACTGTTTGCATGCAAAGAAAATTAAAGAAAGGAGTTTGTTTGTAGGATTTTAGTCTGCTGCCAATAGAAATGCACTTACATTATTAGTAAAAAAGCACTTGCATTGCATATTCTACATGCTTTTGTACTGCATCCTCTAATGGTTCGTTATGACTGAAGTAATCATCCACATGAAGCACGGTGTTGCGTTAGGCATAGCAGATTGAAGTAATGAACCATAGAACGCCATAGTTCTTGGTGGTGCTTTAAGCATAGCAGTTTGGATAGATACTCATTGCATGCTAGAAGTTGTGTCTTGTAGAGTACGGAACTGAAATAAAATTTGTCTTTGTAGGAGTCTCACAGTGTAGTGTAGTATCACAAAAACACCTAATGCCTCTAAGAGGTATTTCCAAACCAGAAGCAAAAAGGAAAATCTCAAATAGTTTGTGGCGTGCCAACACTATTCAAGGTGTTTGGCTTTTGTTCTTGAAAAAAGGTGTTTGGCTTTCTGCATAACTGTAGAGTGATGGTATATGATGAAAGGAAACACTATAAATGTTAGAACCACTAAGTCAGAAGTAGATTAGATGACAAGTAAATATATAATATCAGTAAAACGAATCACTACGTCAGCTGAAGCAGCATTTGTGTTGGTAGTCTGTGCAGGCTGAAAGTTGTCTCCTTCGGGCCTGCAGTATTTGGCCTACGGATACATGAATAGATGTTTATGCAATTTGTTAGATCTTGTAAAAATTCACAGCTTGCAGTATTTTTCATCTGTATTTAGTTTATTCCTCTTCCTCACGCTGAGCTTGGAGCCAAAGACCTCATGTGCTGCCGTAGTTGGCCCCCTCTGCTGCATCAAGCATCCACCATGGGCGATTGATTCCTTAATTAATCTAAAAAGAGTTGCTTGTATTGATGTACTGTTAGAACTTCATAACAGCCACGGCCGCACACACCCAGCCTCGATCCCCTCCGGATCGGGATCGGGAGAGCCAGCGCCCGATCCCTGCCTCGCCTCGCCACCTCGACGTCGGCAAGCCCTGCCCGAACCAGCTTCCCAGGCGCCGCCCTGCCTTCCTCCCCTTCCTCTCCTTCCTCTCGTTTTCCCCTTCCTCCACCCTGTGCTCTCTCTTATCTCTCTCTGTTCGAACAGGAGGTACCCAGCCGCCCCAGCTAGGCCCAGCTGAGCCTCGTTAACCTTCAGTTGAGATGGACGGCGGCGCAGAGGGGACGGCGAGGTCGCCGGCAAGTGCAACGACGACCGACTGGCGTAGGCTCTGGTCGAGCGGCGAGCGCGAGCCCTCCCGGGCGACGCACAGCGAGGAGCTCGGGCACGGGGAGGAGAGGAGGATCTGAGGCTTCATGGTGGCGCAGGGTGCTGCGCTCACCGGCGTCGGCCGGCGCAACACCGGATCGAGTGTCGCGCGGTGTGGGCGCCTCCTTGCGGCTGGGATGGGAGGCGAGGGAGAGAGAGGAGAGCCCGTCCTGGGCCGCGGGTTGAATACCGTAAAGTATAGGGATTTATTTGGAAAGTTGCCGAAAACACCGACGACGAGTACGACTAGAAGCAATATGTGCTTTATTAGTAGGTAAAGATTAACCATGCCCTTATACACCTAGACGGAGGGATTAAATCAGGATGACTTGCAAGCGAGCAGAGGAGATGTAAGAAATGGTTCATCGTAAGTCTTTCACCAGTACTGTAGTAAAAACTCATACATGGAAGATTCTAGACTAAACCATAAACGGATACACTTTTATTCATGCGCGATACTCAATAGAGCAAGATCTTGCATGAAAGTCTCCACATGCTTAGACAACGGATTACATTGAGCGAAGACTAATGATCAACATTTAACTTGATAATATGTATGTCCAGGTGAACCTCCTTGGATTTCGAACAGGAAGGGCAGAAACACATACGGTGCAACGGGAGCAGTACTGTTGGCGTTGAGGTTGTCGCCCATGTCCAAACACCACGTAGACACGGTCTTTGAGTACGGTTCGTAGTCGTTCCACGCTCGGGCATTGAAGTTTGTAACTATTTTATATTAGAATATACTACTCCTCTGGTGCTAGTAGTAGAGCAGAGTCCTACTCTACTACTCTACTCAAGCAAGTTAGGGCATAACACTGTAGGGAGTACCAGTACTATGATCACTCAAGCAAGTTGTGTGGCATCGACATGACCCTACACTGTTGGTATGTGTCTCATAAGTCATGCGGCATGCTGTAGTCATCATCACCTGTCCACTTCCCGCAGCACATATTCGCTTCTCCATCTTTGTCCGCACATAATCTCGTTCAATCTTCCATCCCCGCTAAGGCGCCTCCCCCCCTCGTCCGAAACCCAAGCACTAACAATGGCATAACCGAGAAGCGTCCGCCAAAAGAGTGGCTAGAATTCGCTCCCCACAGAGGTAATCAAGCTCATTGTTTCGCGTGTGGACAATCTCAGTACCATGCCGCTCGCCGCGTGCTCGTCGGGGCTATACCGTTTACTCAAAGCCCTCAGGCCAGAGCTTTTTAAGCCAGCTCCTTGCTTGCTGATGCCGCCTGATCTTCAGAAACGGCGTGTCACGCAGCATAATGATCGTAGGGTGGCGAGCATCAACCCTCTTGACTGCGATCCAATCCCCGTCAGCCTCAACTACATTAACGGTATGTACTGGGTTGGCATGAACACGTCTTGGAAGGTGCTCGTCGACGGTCGCGGCAGCTGGATGCTCGTGGAGGTCAACACCCGGCGATTGACCCCCCTTCCTTCGATTAACACTGCACTGCTTTGGCACTGCGGCCCAGAATACTCGGAATCTTACAGTAGCCAACATGATACCAAGTTTGATTTGCTCAAGGTTGTAATCTGCCAAGTGCCCACAAGATCTGCGAATTATAAAGACTTCAGGCTAATTGCGTTTTTCAACCGCGGTCTCACCTATCTGACAGGTCACTACGGTAAGTGGATAAATCTACACGTCCATCACAGGATCATACATCCTCCATGGTTCTCTGATGCCATTGAACACAAGGGCTTCATTTACGCTGTCGACTCCTTCTATGGCTGGACGTATTGCTGGCCTACTCCATTCATCGCTACAAACGGCTGTTATAGCAGTATGTTACATTCCTATGATATCATGATAGCTTTCTTATATTACTGTCAACATTTGCTGAAAAAATATTCATGCTCATAACATGCTGTTCTTAAGATTGACTAAATCAAGAGCCCTTTTTTATTTGACTCCAACTTGATATGATGTTGTAGGACGCCTGGTGTCCCTACCCTTCCTAATCCCAGAACCTTTCAAAGAAAAGTGGCATGACAGTTGCAGGTGGTTCCTGGCTCGATCAGACGACGGCGAAAGATTGATGATCGTTCGCACGTACCGGACGTGTTGTTTCGCGGAATACAATCACAGTCACTGCAAGGTCTTTGAGCAGGATCCCAGCTTCTCTGGGCCTTCAGGAATTTTTGACCGGAGGCTGGTAAGTAGCCTTGGTACATGCTCTCTGTTTGTCGGACTGAATTATCCGATTAACCAGGAGATAACCGACGACAAGGATCATGATGGCAGCGCGGTTTCGTTCATCAGGCAAAACTGTGTGTACACAGCGTACCATGCGTCTCTGCGTGCACCATACCCTGATATGTGCCTCCACGCTCTACAGCCCAAAGTAGGAGAGAGGGTCGCAAGTATCAGACTTCGACCTGCTGGCTGGAGTTTCCCCCATCAGGCACCCATCTGGTTCAAGCCGTCAGCCAATCTCCACAGCTTAATAAATAGTAACGTCTAACTGAGCCAGTTAGTTAGATGCGTACACTTGGTGTAGTAGGATCTTTATTTAGTAGACCTTTTGTAATGATGGCTGATGTTTGGTTTGGAAGAGAGAGCTGCGTCTTCACTCTTCTGGCCTGCTTACTGCTTCTGTTGCACCCCCAGCCCTGGTTGCTGCTACTACTGTTCAATGTACAATCAGTAGTATATTTTGTCTGTTGGTTGAATAAATGTGTTGTTAGAAAGACAAACGCAATCTTTTGGAAGTCGTTGCACGGTTCCATCCTTTAGTGCCTTGTACCGTACGTAGCGCATATTATTTTTCGTACGGAACACATTTTCCACTTGTTGATAACATGCAACCCACTAATGAAGGCCCAATAGAGAAGCCCATAATTAACTGGAAGGGAGGCTCTCACATGAATCCGGCCCAGGTACATGCTCATGGTCCCCTAAACATAAATAAGTAAATAAATAAATAAAGCTAAATGCTCATGCATCAGTTCTTTGGGAAAATAGGTAGCCTAGTATTTCTTTTTGAAGAATACCCAAGCTAGGCCTATTTTTTTCTCCGAATTACTGGGCTGCAAATCTTTCAAGATGAGGAGGGATGCATTCCGGCCTGGCTTAAGAGTATGGTCAATATCTGTTAAAAGTAATATAAAAAAGGGTTGCAAATTCCAAAAAATTTATAGGAAATGGGATATAAGTTTCTTTTTTTGTTTTTGTTCTTCACTGATATCTTATACGTATTTCATTGGATTTAACATGACATACTACTAATTTATTTTTAAATTTGTTTTTGTATGGATATTAATTTTTGGATTAAGAATATTTCGTCCCGAGCAAAAATTTACGAATTTTCAAAATTTCCCACATATTTAGTTAGCTTTTGACCCTGATACTGACCAGAAAATGGCTAGCAATTCTAAAAATGGAAAACGGGCTGCAATAAATTCCATATGAATTAGAAAATGACTAAAAATTATAAAAATAATAGCAAATGGGCTATACACGCCACAGATTTCGAGGCTGAGTTGTTTACGCACGGCTTTGTCAGTGAACACATGATTCTAGCAGCAGTGACTGTTGTATGTCCATCCAACGGCCGACGAGCTTCTTCAATCTCTGATCTTCCTGCTCCAGCCGCCTAAACTAGCGCCGGCGGGACTGCCTGCTCGCTCCTCTTGTGGATCGCTGTGATGCCGCGCAGGCTTCCTCGCCTCACCCTACTCCCTCCGCTGGCCTGGCCGCACGCAATCAACTGCCTCCTTATTATGCGAAAAAAATGATTCCTCCCATTGACATCTGGGGCGCACCGGTTGGGAGGCTGACCTGTGGGCCTACTAAGTTGATGCGTACGCATGGCTTGTCAACTTACTGAACAAAGGATTCTAGCAGCAGTAACCGTTGGATTTGAATCAAATGGTCCTACTGCTTCTTCAATCGCTGCTCTTCTTGCACCAGCTGCCCAAACCAGCGCCGGGGAGACCGCCTGCTCCTGCCTCCAGTGGCCGGTTGTGCTGCCGTTGAGGCCTCATCGCTCCCTACTACTCCCACCGCTAGCCAGGCCCTGCGGCGACGGCAGCCTCACACAGCAGCCAAACCAGTGAACCCTCGTACTCCTCTTCGCGTGGGCATCCACTGCCGCGTCTTCCCCGGCTTCGCGTCGTCCCCTTCCTAGGCCTCGCCGTCGTCCACCGCCTTGGTGCTCTAGGCGCGGCATGGTCAACGACATTCCATCGGAAGAGTACTGTACGTGGAGAGGCTGACAGCTGGGTCCATGGCCATAGCCCAGTTTTTTTGTGATTTGCCAAGTAAATCGCTTTGTCAGGCCTGTTGGGCTACAAATCTTTCAAGACGAGGAGAGCTTTCATTCGGCTGGCCGAGAAAATGTCCCATCAGTAATGAGAAATGGGCCGTACATTTTTAAAACACATCAAACCGGCAATTAGGTTCAAATATCTTTTTTTTCATTTCGAGATTTTAAATTACATTAATTTTTATGCTTGGGGAATTTGTTGGATTTTATATTGATATACATTTATTTTTAAAATCAGTTTGAACGTGAGTCGAAATTTCGGGATTAAAAACAGTTCGGACCGCACCGAAATATGCAAAATTTCATATATTTTTTTAACCGTGGCCACAATATGGGTTGTAATGCTAACAAAAAGAATAGGGGCTCCAAAAAACCTTAATAATTAGCAAATGGGCTGTAAATTATTAGAAATAATGGCAGATGGGTTTTATGTTGTTTTCCACATATTTGAGGCTTTCCTAAAAAAAGGTTGACGCAGGAGCAGCAACTGTTGGATGGCCATCCAACGGCCGTCGTGCTTCTTCAATCTTTGCCCTTCCTGCTCCAGCCGCTCAAACAAGCGCCGGCGGGACTGCCTGCTCCCTCCTCCCCGCGGCCGGCTCTGCTGCCGCGCAGGCCTCACCGCCCCACCGTACTCCCATCACTGGCCTAGCCATCCCTCTACTCACCCACACCTGCTGTTATTCTCCGGCGACGGCAGACGAACCAGTAAACCCTCGTACAGTCATACTCCCCTCCGCGTGGGAAACAACTGCTGAGTCTTCCCTGCCTCCGTGTCGTTCCCTTCCTAGGCCTCGGCGTCGTCCACCGCCCTGGTGCTCATGGCGCGGCCTGGTCAACGTGGTCAACGACTGACATGCATCTGAAGTGGACTGTACGTGGAGAGGCCGACAACTGGGTCCACGGCCGCACGCAAGGAAATGCCTCCTTATTACGCGCAAAATAATGATTCCTCCACCTGACATCAGGTACCCACCGAAAGGGCCTCTGTATTTCGCGAAAAAAACGTTACCGCCGCTGACAGCTCGGACCCACCAGCTATATCTTCGCACGCAAGGAAGTGCCTCCTTATTACGCACAAAAAATGAATACTCCCCCTATTAGTTGGGTCCCAGTATAGTGGCAGGCTGACTTGTGGGCCTACTAAGTTGACGGGGACGGAGGGCTTTGTCAACTTAGTCAATATGCACGATTCTAGCTCCAGTGACCATACGATGTCCATCCAACGGCCGTAGTGCTTCTTCAACCTCTGGTCTTCTTGCTCCAGCCGCCCAAACCAGCGTCGGTCGTGCCTCGTGCTCCTGCCTCCCGTGGCCGGCTGCGATGCGGCGGAGGCCTCACCGCCCCCTACTACTCCCACCGCTGGCTAGGCCATCCCTCTAGTTACCCACACCCCCTGTTATTCTGCGGCGACGGCATCCTCACACCGCAGCGAACCAGTGAACCCTCGTACTCCTCTACGCATGGACATCTACTACCGCGTTTTCCCCGGCTCCGCGTCGTCCCCTTCCTAGGCCTCGCCGTCGTCCACCGCCCTGGTGCTCTCGGCGCGGCGTGGTCAACATGGTCAAGGAATGGCTTCCATCGGACGTGGACTGTACGTGGAGAGGCTGACAACTGGGTCCATGGCCGCAGCAACGAAGTGCCTCCTTATTACGTGCAAAATAATTATTCCTCCACCTGACAGCGGGGACCCACCGGACAGGCCATCGTATTTCACGAAAAAAACATTTCCCCCTGACTGCTGGGACCCACCAGCTACATCTTTGCACGCAAGGAAGTGCGTCCAAGAAAAAAACGATTCGCCCCCCTGACTGCTGGGACCCACCAGCTACATCTTCGCACGCAAGGAAGTGCGTCCGGGAAAAGAAACGATTCGCCCCCTGACTGCTGGGACCCACCAGCTACATCTTCGCAGGTAAGGAAGTGCCTGACAGTCGGGATCCACCTGGTCGAAGCGTACGTAGCGTTGTCATTTTGGTCGCGAACGTGTACGTACATATATACTGGTGGATGTAGAGGCGCGCACGTGTCGTAGTAGAGGCGCGTATGTGTCGTAGTAGAGGCGCGCACGTAGCATGTACACGTACGTACAACGGCCAGGGTGCAAGAAAGAAAATACGGCCACGTATGTGTACATACGGGCGGGGTCTCGAACGCCTACTCGCGCATACGTACGGCCAGGGCTCGTGTACATGGCTGGGTCAGAACGGAGAAACAGCGTCGTCGTCGCGTTCATGGGGAGGCAACGGAATGCGTCGTGTTCATGGGGAGGCAACGGAATGTGTCGTGTTCATTGGGAGGCAACGGAACACGTGGGAGCCAACTGGCTGGGTCGGAACGGAATGCGTGGTCGTGTTCATCGGGAGGGCTTGGACGGAACAGGCGATGGAAACGAGGCCTGGCGTACCGCACAACGGAGGAAACGGACCTCCTACGCTCGGAACGGGGTCCTGTTGATCAGGAGGGGTCTGGCGTACCGCAAAACGGAGGAAACGGACCTCCTACGGTCGAAACGGGGGTCCTCGATGGAAACGAGGCCTGGCGTACCGCACAACGGAGGAAACGGACCTCCTACGCTTCGGAACGGGGTCCTGTTGATCGGGAGGGGTCTGGCGTACCGCAAAACGGAGGAAACGGACCTCCTATGGTCGAAACGGGGGTCCTGTTGATCGGGAGTGGTGTGGCGTACCGCAAAACGGAGGAAACGGACCTCCTATGGTCGAAACGGGGGTCCTGTTGATCGGGAGGGGTGTGGCGTACCGCAAAATGGACGAAACGGACCTCCTACGGTCAAAACGAGGGTCCTGTTCATTGGGAGGGGTGTGGCGTACCGCAAAGCGGGACTCCACGAGATACTATTCATCTCCACCGCCGACCTCCTCCAGCCTCCACTGGCGTACCGCAAAGCGGGACTCCACGAGATACTATTCATCTCCACCGCCGACCTCCTCCAGCCTCCACATGCTACCGTCGACCTCCTCCAGCCTCCACGGGCTCCTGTTCATCCAGCCTCCATCGCGCGCTACTCCACCGGCTACTGTTCAACCACCCCTCCACGGGCACCCCTCCACCGTCTACTGTTCATCCAGCCCTCCACAGCACGGGGTCCTGTTCAACCACCCCTCCACGGGCACCCCTCCACCGTCTACTGTTCATCCAGCCCTCCACCACACCATGGGGTCATGTTCATCCAGAGGCAATGCCACCGCTCACTGTTCATCCAAACCCCCCCGCAACACTCATTGTTCATCCCAGAGGCAGCATCGATCGGCTTCTGTTAGCAGTAGTAGCGAAGGAATCGCTCGATCGGGTTCAGTTAACAGCCATCGATCGATCGCTCGGGTTCAGTAACGCGTAGCCTGCAGTGCAATCGCTTGGGTTCAGTTAGATCCCAACGCCTCGCTCGGGTTCAGTTAGAGCCAATGCCTCGCACACACGCGCATACGTGTCACTACTAGGAAAAGGCCTACTAATGGCGCACCAGTTTTGCCTACTAATGGCGCATCACTGGTGCGCCACTAGTATCACGCCACTAGTATTTATTACTAATGGCGCACCACTGGTGCGCCATTAGTATATAACACCATGCGCCATTAGTATGCCTCACAGGGGCCATATTTAACCATGTGCTTTGGCACACTAATGGCGCACTGCGGATGGATGCGCCATTAGTATACTTGGCATACTAATGGCGCACTCTTTGGTGATGCGCCATTAGTATACTTTGGCATACTAATGGCGCACTCTGTAGTGATGCGCCATTAGTATGAATATTAGGTTTTTTTTACTTTTCTGATTTTTGCACAGGTTACAAAATATATTATTTGGCAGAATATAGACAGTAGCACACAGCAACAGCAGATTCATCGAATACAACAGAAGATTAGTCTCCGAATACAATTCATCATATTAGTCTCTGAATTCAAAAGACCGAACAAAGATAAAACATTACAAGTCTCGAGACCGCGAGTATCGAATTTGTCTTCACATTACAAGTCGATATCGATCATCTAAACTACCATCACATAGAAGAGAGCGCGGTCATCACGATGAGCATCATCGCGATGAAACTGGTCTTCATCCGGTTCCTCCAACGCTCCCTCCTCGCTCCCGCTAGATAGCGGGCGTATCTAGATTCCGCCTCCGCCCTAGTGGTGTACCCTTTGTAATTGTTACCGCTGAAACGGTGAACCTGTCTCCGACACTCCTCCCAGTCGTCGTAGACTCCGGAAACCTTACCCTTGTACACGACATACGACGGCATCTCTATGCACAAGCCAAACAACAGACAATACATACATAAGCAATATATAAGTATGCAACAAAAGGATCGGAAGAGAAAAGCAAGACATTAATAGCATGATTCATGGTCCTACTAATAAATAGCATCGATTACATCTAAGTTGAACGACTGTCCAAACCAAAGAGACATACAAATCATTAAAGTTTAATTACAACATGAGCCAATCAATGTTTCAGAACTACACATCACTACTTTCGACTTGACTCATGGACAGGAGCGTGGATGAAGCCGCCGTCTGTCGTGATGGTCATGAAATTGCGGGCGTTGTCAGCCTGCATTTGTAGCATTCCATCTATCTCAATGTTGGACGGTTGATATCTGAGGAAGAACTGCCCCGAGGTATGAAGGACATCTTGATGGATGATGTCCGCAAACTCCGACTGGATGCGAAAGAATTCTTGTCTGATGTCCGCGTCCTGGATTGCCGACAAGCTCGCGGCCCAATCTTTGAGATTATTTGGTAGCAAAAGGTGATGATGGTCCCTTACGATCGCCTGCATGTGATGGAGGGCGTAGTTGGCATCCTTCTGACCGCCAGGCGGCTGCTTGACGCAGCAAAATGTCGTATTGTGGGCGAACACGTGCTTGCCGTACTTACGAACTGCCCTGGTGAAGGTGCCTCCAGATTTGGCATAGCCAGGGAGAACATCATCAAGAACTTTCTTGATATTTGTGTAGTCTATCTTGAAGTTACGGTTCGGGTCGAAATACGTGGCCATGGAATATTTCGGGCTTAAGAGGATGAGTGTGCAATGTGTGTCACTGCACAGAACACGGAATGTTAGAAAAAAAAGAACGAACGAAATCTAAGAAATCATATGTTACGGGGCGGTTAAGGGATGACTTACTCGGGAAAGTAAGCCACAAGGAAGTTATCCTTATTTGGGTTTGCCAGAATGACGTCTTCGAGGTGTGAACTCGCGACTTGGCGGTCCCCAGTGCTGCTCAAGAGCTTGGCATGCATGTAGAAGGGGTCGACGATCACGATGTCTGGGGTCTTGTCTCTAATGATCCGCATCTCCATACTCAGCGAAAACAGCCGAACGAAGGTGTAGTGCAGCGGATGAAGGTTGAACATAGCAAAGATGTCATCAAACCGCAGGATGATCGTACCCCCGATGGCGCCATCCACAAAGCCCGTGCCCTCTGGCACCTTGGCCACGAAAACCGGGTATGCCACATCATTCTCTCTGAGACGCCGCTTCTCCAAAGAAAGAACACTGTCGTGCAGACTCCGCATAGCACCGGTTGCAGCATTGAGCATATTTGTCGGTAGCATCGCCCTACCCGCCACATGCACCCTCCTCGAGATATCCTTAGGTGAAGGTGGCCCGTCCTGAGCACGGATCGTACTCGGTGCCGGCTGGCTCGCACCGGCGGCCTTTTTAGTCTGCCGTTTCCGGCCCTTCTTCTTGATCTGCTGTAATGGGACCGAGTTCTGCTCACAGACCGCCTTCTTGAGCGTGTTGGGGCTGATAATATTTGGCACCTCCGCTATCTGAGGCTCGGTGAAGGCGGCAGCTGGAGGCGTCTCCTGATAACTGAACGCCAGACAACGCCTGTTGCAATTGAGTTTCTCCGCCGTACCAGCTAGATCGCGGTCGTCTTGTTTGGGTTCTTGAGAAGGAGGCCCGCAGAACTCGTCACCGTACCCATGTTCAGCAAAGTACTTATCGACATTGGTAAATGTACCATCGCCGTTGTCGTCGCCGTCCGGATCCTGTGCCATATGCATGTCCGGATCCTGTGCCATAGGGATGTCCGGCATGTCCGGTAGCGTTGCGGCGTTCTTGCCATGGCTTGGCACCGGCACGACTGGCGGTCTTGTCTGTGGGCTGGTGTCCCCCGCCCCCAAACGAATTTGGCTCTTCGGCCAAAGTAGGGGCCAGCTTACGCAGGCGCTGAGGGTCATCTCATCTTCTTCGTCGGCCCCAGCGGGTCGAATCGGAGGTAACAGCTCGTCGCAGCCTGGCAGCACCCGAACCACTTCAACCCTATACATTGTGGGTGGCATCGGATTACCGTGGAACACGGGGTTGCCCGGTTGAACGATTCTGCCCTTGCGACATCGACCAACTCGCCGCCCACGAAGTGCAGGAGAGTGCAAGGAACGTCGGCGGCGCCCTGCGAAAACATGTAGGGCGTCAGGGATGCCCAGTCAAAGGCAAGGAGATGAAGTCCTCGGCCAAGAGGCTTAGTTACCATGATGCCGTCGAGCTCGGCTAATGTCGAGGCACCGCCAACGGCGGGCGTGCAACTAACGGAGGGGCCGCTTGCTGGCGAGGTGTCGGCCGGCGTACACCCGGGTGCAATAAGCTCCAATGCCGGCGTCGGAGACACCAATACCGCCGCCGCCGGAGACACCAATGGCGCCGCTGCCGTAGACACAAATACAGCCGCCGCCGGAGACACCAATGGCGGCGCCTGCACGTTGTGCGAGCTGCTGGCCATGAAGCTAGGAATCGGGGGCGGCCCCTATTGGCCACCCGCAATCCACGTCGTTATCCCATGAATCAAGGTAGTCATAATGCCGGTGAGCGTCGATCCCAGTTGTTGTTGCACTTTGTCGGTGTCAAAACCGGCGGATCTCGGGTAGGGGGTCCCGAACTGTGCGTCTAGGCCGGATGGTAACAGGAGGCAAGGAACACGATGTTTTACCCAGGTTCGGGCCCTCTTGATGGAGGTAAAACCCTACGTCCTACTTGATTAATATTGATGATATGGGTAGTACAAGAGTAGATCTACCACGAGATCAAGGAGGCTAAACCCTAAAAGCTAGCCTATGGTATGATTGTTGTATGATGCAGTTGTCCTACGGACTAAAACCCACCGGTTTATATAGACACCGGAGAGGGTTAGGGTTACACAAAGTCGGTTACAATGGTAGGAGATCTTGAATATCCGCATCGCGAAGCTTGCCTTCCACGCTAAGGAAAGTCCCATCCGGACACGGGACGAAGTCTTCAATCTTGTATCTTCACAGTCCTGGAGTCCGGCTGAAGGTATAGTCCGGCTACCCGAACACCCCCTAATCCAGGACTCCCTCAGTAGCCCCTGAACCAGGCTTCAATGACGATGAGTCCGGCGCGTAGATTGTCTTCGGCATTGCAAGGCGGGTTCCTCCTCCAAATTCTTCATAAAGTTTGGAAACACCAAGAGTAGTGTCCGGCTCTGCAAAATAAGTTTCCACGTATTGCCACAGAGAGAATAATATTAACACAAATCTAATCTGCTGACGTATTCCACAGCGCGACATCACACTACGGCCAAACCTTTATTCGAATCGTTTTCACTTTTCCACCTCAGCGTGTTTTGCGAGGCAGTTTCCTTGGCACGTCTTGTCAAAGCAGAGATCGTGTCCCCTATTTACGGGATTCTCATCAATATGGACGTCGGTAACCCAACCGTGCCATTTATCACGGCGCTTGGGAGGCAAGCGAGTTTTACTAGGCTGGTGGGGACGCATAGTCGCATCCGCTCATATAAGGGGATAAGGATCCACCTTTTTACCTACGCCTTCTTCCTCCTTTGCCTATCCAGCTTCTGCGCACCCGAGCTCCAGCGCCCAAGCCCGCACTTCCTACCTCAACCTTCTCCAACAATGTCCGAAGCGGGAGGCAAGTGGATGGTCTCCTCCGTCACGGAGGGCCATGTCAAAAGGCTAAGGAAGGCCGGATACTTGTCCAAAGACATCGCGCACCGGCTTCCTGAGGAGGGGCAGCTGCTCCCCACCCCAAGGCCCCATGAGAGGGTAGTATTTCTTCCCCACTTCCTCCGCGGACTGGGTTTTCCTCTCCACCCATTTGTCCGCGGGCTCATGTTCTACTATGGCCTAGATTTCCACGATCTGGCCCCGAACTTCATCCTCAATATCTCGGCGTTTATCATCGTGTGCGAGGCTTTCCTCTGCATCCGCCCCCATATCGGCCTCTGGCTCAAGACTTTCAACGTCAAGCCAAAGGTGGTGCGCGGCAACCAGGCGAAGTGCGGAGGTGCCATGGCGGGAAAAATAGCCAACGTCCTATGGCTCGAGGGCTCCTTTGTGGAGACCTTGAAGGGGTGGCAGTCAGGGTGGTTTTACATCACCGAGCCACGCGATCCGAGGTGGATCGCAGCCCCTGAATTCTGATCCGGACCCCCTATGCGGCTCACGTCCTGGAAGGAGACGGGCTTGTCATGGGGCGAAGAAGAAGAGGTGACCGGACTGCAAAAATGCATCCAGTCCCTGGTGAACAAGCAGCTCAAGCTTGTCAACATAGTCCAGGTCATGCTCGTCCGCCGGATCCTTCCGTGTCAAGAACGGGACTTCAATTTGTGGGAGTTTGTAACACCCTCGATGCGACTATATCTCCCACGTGTCGAGGCACGACTTAGAGGCATAATCGCATTGAAGGCATATGTCGCAGGTTAGGCAATCTTCACAACATCCCATGTAATATAGATAATAAAAGGGGAGATAACATAGTTGGCTTACACTCGCCACGTCAATCAAGGTACATAAATAACATTACATCATCCAAACACTCATGGCCCGACTACGGCGCCAAAATAAAAGATAACCCAACATGCGACACGGTCCCGATCACCCCAACTGGGGACCACTACTGATCATCAGGAAAGGAAACATAGTAACATTGAGAGTCCTTGTCGAACTCCCACTTGAGCTCGAGCGCGTCACCTGGAGCGGAATCATCAGGCCCTGCATCTGGTGTAATAGTAATCTGTGAGCCACATGGGACTCAGCAATCTTGCACCCTCGCGATCAAGACTATTTAAGCTTATTAGGTAAGGTAAGGTAAATATATGTGGAGCTGCAGCAAGTGACTAGCATAAGTGGTGGCTATCCTGTTCGCAAAAGAGAGCGAGAAGAGGAGGCAAAGCGCGAGCAAGAAACTAGAGAGCAACCTGCGCAAGCATTACTCCAACACCGTGTCCACTTCCCGGACTCCGCCGAGAAGAGGCCATCACGGTAACACACTCAGTTGATTCATTTTAATTAAATTAAGGTTCAAGTTATCTACAACCGGACATCAACAAATTCCCATCTGCCCATAACC
Source organism: Triticum urartu (assembly GCF_003073215.2). Taxonomy (NCBI): domain Eukaryota; kingdom Viridiplantae; phylum Streptophyta; class Magnoliopsida; order Poales; family Poaceae; genus Triticum; species Triticum urartu. Next base: position 555,519,741 of record NC_053022.1, on the reverse strand, counting down.
GCGGGCACGGCTTTCGAAAGTTCAAATCCCTGCAGGGGAGTCCCAACTTAGCCCATGACAAGCTCTCACGATCAACGAAGGAATAGACCTCCTCCCGAGATGTTCCGATCAGACTCGGTATCTCGGTTCTTCAAGACACTTCGACAGGTTAAAACAAGACAAGCAACACCACCCGAATGTGCCGACAAATCCCGATAGGAGCTGCACATATCTCGTTCTCAGGGCACACTCAGATTGTCCAAACTTCCGCTAGGCCAGCCCAGAGTTGCCCCTGGTGGCCACTGGCGGCTGACGAGGTGGACCAACACTCAGAGGAGCACTGGCCCGGGGGGGGGGGGTTAAAATAAGATGACCCTCGGGATCCGGAAACCCAAGGGAAAAGAGGCTAGGTGGAAAATGGTAAAACCAAGGTTGGGCATTGCTGGAAAAGCTTTAGTCAAGGCGAACTATCAAGGGGTTCCCATTATAACCCAACCGCGTAAGGAACGCAAAAATCCGGGAACATAACACCGATATGACGGAAACTAGGGCGGCAAGAGTGGAACAAAACACTAGGCGAGAGGCCGAGCCTTCCACCCTTTACCAAGTATATAGATGCATTAAGATAACATGGCAATATAATGATATCCCAACAAGTAAAATAATGTTCCAACAAGGAACGGTCTCCAATCTTCACCTGCAACTAGCAACGCTATAAGAAGGGCTGAGCAAAGCGGTAACATAGCCAATCAACGGTTTGCTAGGACATGGTGGGTTAGAGGTTTGACATGGCAATTTGGGAGGCTTGAAAGCAAATGGTACGCATCGTGACATTGGCATAGCAAAAGAGCGAGCAATCTAGCATAGCAAAGATAGTAGTGATTTCGAGGGTATGATCATCTTGCCTGCAAAGTTGTCAGAGTTGACTGGATCCTCAAAAGCAAACTCAACGGGCTCCTCGTTAGCGAACTCGTCTCCCAGCTCTACCCAAACAAGACAAACAAGCAACAAGGACACAATCAACCACGTGCAAGGATCAAACAATATGATGCCAACATGGAATGCTATGCGGGATGCGATGCAGGATGCATATGCAAGATTTGACAAGGAATGCATGAACCTGGCCTCAACCTGGAAATCCAAGTGTGCCACTGGAAAGATGAGATGAAATCGCTTGAAAACGATATAAAGAACGCCGGAATCGGAGTTACGGTTTGGAAATGGCAAGCGATTCAAAATTGACACCGGTTTGCGATTTACAGCAAGTAGCCATCTAAATGCAACAAGATGAACATGCTACAGCACCCAAACATGGCATCAAAATACATGGAAGGGATGCATTCAAGAGGCTTAACAAAAGTCTAGCACTGAGCTACGGCCAATTCATCTATTAACAGGTTCAAACAAGCATGGCAAAAATGCATATGGTAAACAGATTTCAGACTTAGTGAAATTAACACTTGTTTGGAATTTCAGATCAGGTAGCACTCTTCAGAGCAACAAAACTACATGCTACAGGACCTGAACATGGCAAAGTAGAGCACGGCATGGAGCTACTCAAAAATCTTAACAAAAGTCCCTTAGTGACCTTAAGCCAAAAGGGATCAGAAAACACATTTGCAAGCATGTGAACATAGCGAAAGCATAATCAGTTTTCAGACTTAGTGAAAACTGGGGCATGCTGAAACATATCTCAAGTAGGCATGTTTACGAGCTCGATGCACTCACTACGGAGCAAGTCATGATAATCTAAGCATACATCCATCAAGAATACTTAAAATGCAAGCTAGACATGGCAAGAACAATAGCATAGCATGCACGGCTCGACTACAACATCCTCGGCAAAATCGCTAACAAGTAGACAATCTGCCTAGATTCACGAAGTAGCAAAAGTAGAGCTCGATTGACTCAAGATAGGGTGCTCCATAATTGCAAACAAAGACATGGATGGATAGAGCACTACAAGATTAATAAAACATCCTTAATGATCATCCTCAAAAGAGGCACGGATCACTCGAAAATAACATGAACATATGGCAACATGAGATAAACAGCTCAAGGACTTAGTGAAAATGCTAAGTCCCTGAAATCAGAATTACCAAGTGTCTCACTTTGCAAGCTTGTGCTAGTCACCACACACATCACAAAAATACATAGGTTGCACCTCTGTAAAGATGGCAAAAACCCTTAACAAAACATATGTAGAGCTCAGGGGCATATCATGCACACAATAATCATGGCAAAAATGACAAATAGCTAAATGGAGCAGCAGATCTGACAATTATCTCAAGTAGCACTCTTCCAACAGCATTTCGGGCATCAAGATGAACTCAAATGAAAATGAGGCAATGGAATGAAATGATGTACTCTCTGAGACGAACATTTTGATATGCTATATGCATGAATCGGAGCTACGGATGCAAAGATATAGCATGATGAAGATGGGCACATGAACTAGGGTTTCAGGAGAAAGTCAACCCAAACGAGATCCAGATCCAGATCCGGTTCGGCGTGCTTCCCGAGGTTCGTCCTCGCCGGAGTTGGAGCTCGCTGGAGTTTCTTGAGGGGAGGAGGCCGAAGCCCGAGGTGGAGCTCGCCGGCGCGCTGGCCGCGGCGGTGAGGGGCGGCGACCTGGCGGCGGCAGCGGCGGGCGGTGCGGATCCGGCGCGGGGCGCCTTGTGGGGCGCCGGTCGACGCCGGCGATGACCTCGCGCGGCGGCGCAGCCCGCCGGTGTCGGGGAAGAGAGGCGAGGCGGCGCGGGCGATGTAGGAGGCGGCGCGCGGGGCAGCCGGGCCGGGAGGGCCCCGCCTGGGCCCGGGCGGGCCGGCGGCGCGGGACGGCGAAGTGGGCGCGCGGCGCCATGTGTCGGCGCGGGACTGGCTCGGGCGGAGCGGACACTGCCCGGCGCGGGCCGGACACGTCCGGTTCGCGGCGGATCTGGGATTTTTTTAGGGTTAGAAGGAGGGGATCCGAGATTTTCGAGGAGGGGCCTTTAAATAGAGGTGGAGGGAGGTAGGAGAGTCCAAATGAGGTGCGGTTTTCAGCCACGCGATCGTGATCGAACGATCTAGATGATGGAGAAGGTTTAGGTGGGTTTTGGGCCAAATTGGAGGGGTGTTGGGCTGCAACACACACAATGCCTTTTCGGTCCCTCGGTCAACCGTTGGAGCATCAAACAAAGTCCAAATGGTACGAAACTTGACAGGCGGCCTACCAGTAGTAAACCAAGGCCCTCGATGCAAGTCTCGGTCCAATCCGGAAAAGTTTAATCCCCACACACGAAATAAAGGTAGAAATGACCACCGGAGGAGAACGAAGCGCCGGAATGCAAAACGGACAACGGGGAAAATGCTCGAATTTATGAGATGCACACTTATGCAAATGCAATGCACATGATGACATGATATGAGATGCATGACAACGACAACAACACATGGAGACAAAAACCCGAACCCGAGAAAATAAAATAACTTGACGCCGGAAACGGCAAGAGTTGGAATACATATAGGGAAAGTCATATCCGGGGTGTTACAACACTCCACCACTACGAAAGGATCTAGTCCCGAGATCTAGGACTGAAAGAACGCCGGGTACTCAGAACAGAGGTGATCCTCGCGTTCCCAGGTAGCTTCACGGTCGGAATGGTGTGACCACTTGACTTTGAGGAATTTGATTGACTTGTTGCGAGTCTTGCGTTTAGTCTCTTCAAGAATAGAAATGGGGTGCTCACGATAGGATAGATCTTCTTGGAGCTCAATGTCCTCGAAGTTGACGGTGCGGTCAGGAGTCTTGAAGCACTTTCGGAGCTGAGAGACATGGAACACATGATGAACATTTGCAAAGTTTGAAGGAAGCTCGAGTTGATAGGCGAGATCGCCTCTCTTGCTGACAATCTTGAAAGGTCCCACGTATCTGGGGGCAAGCTTCCCTTTGATACTGAAGCGACGAGTACCTTTCATAGGAGAGACGCGGAGGTAAACATGATCTCCGATCTAGAAAGCCAAATCACGGTGCTTACTATCATAGTAGCTCTTCTGGCGGGATTGGGCTGCTTTGAGGTTATCTCGAATGACTTTGCACATTTCCTCTGCCTCTGTGATTAAGTCATTTCCGAGAAGCTGACGTTCACCGGTTTTAGACCAGTTGAGAGGGGTACGGCACTTCTTGCCATACAGAATTTCAAATGGGGCTTTGCCCGAACTTGCTTGAAAACTGTTGTTGTAGGAGAATTCAGCATATGGAAGACAATCCTCCCACTTCATGCCGAAGGAGATCACACAAGCCCTAAGCATATCTTCAAGAATCTAGTTGACACACTTGACTTGACCGCTAGTTTGAGGATGGAAAGCTGTGCTGAAGCGGATGTTGGTGCCCATGGCCTTCTGAAAAGAATCCCAAAACTTGGAGGTAAAGATGCTGCCACGGTCTGAAGAGATCACTTGTGGAATACCGTGTAGAGAGACAATTCAAGAGGTATAGAGCTCCACCAATTGAGCTGCAGTGATCGACTCTTTGATAGGCAGAAAATGAGCCACTTTGGTGAGTTTGTCGATGACAACGAATATAGCATCATTGCCACGCTTGGACTTTGGAAACCTAGTCACGAAGTCCATCTCAATGTGGTCAAACTTCCATTCTGGAATGGCAAGAGGTTGGAGGAGACCAGCTGGTCTTTGGTGTTATGCCTTCACTCTTCTGCAGACATCACACTCATTCACGAATTGAGCAATCTCGCGCTTCATTTGAGTCCACCAATAAGCCTTCTTGAGGTCCTGATACATCTTCGTACTCCCAGGGTGGATGGAGAGGAGAGAATTGTGAGCCTCGTTCATGATCACTTTACGGAGGTCAGCTTTGGGCACAACAATACGATCCTTGAAGAAGAGAGTATCCTTGTCATCAAGGCGGTAGCACTTGTACTTGGGTTGACTCTTGGCAATCCCAATCTTCACCTTTTTCACCATAGCATCAAGAAGCTGAGCTTGGCGAATCTGGTCTTCCAAGGTAGGAGAGACTTGAAGGTTGGCGAGGAAACCTTGAGGAACAACTTGCAGATTAAGTTTGCGGAAAGCTTCACAAAGCTCGGGTTGATAAGGCTTGAGAATAAGACTGTTGCAATAAGCCTTCCTGCTCAATGCGTCAGCAATCACATTGGCCTTGCCTGGAGTATACTCGATACTCGGATTATACTCTTGAATCATTTCGACCCATTGAGTTTGCCTGAGGTTGAGGTTAGGCTGAGTGAAGATGTACTTGAGACTCTTGTGATCAGTGAAAATGTCCACTTTTCTTCCCAACAAGAGATGTCTCCAAGTCAAAAGAGCATGCACAACTGCCGCCAACTCGAGATCATGAGTGGGGTAGTTCTTCTCATTGGGCTTCAACTGGCGAGAGGTATAAGCAACAACTTTCTTCTCTTGCATCAACACTGCGCCAAGACCTTGGAGAGAGGCATCACAAAAGACCTCGTACGGCTTGGATTCATCAGGCGGAGTCAGAACTGGAGCAGTGATCAATTTCTCTTTCAAAGTGTTGAAAGCAATGTCACACTCCGGAGACCAAACATACTTGACGTGCTTCTGGAGAAGATTTGAGAGAGGCTTCACGATCTTAGAAAAGTTTTCAACGAATCTTCGACAATAGCTTGCGAGACCGAGGAAGCTACGGAGTTGCTTCACGTTCTGAGGAGGTTCCCAATTCACAATTGCAGACACCTTCTCAAGATTTACCGCAATGCCCTTGGCAGAGATGATATGACCAAGATAAAGAACCTCATCGAGCCAAAATTTTCACTTGGAGAACTTGGCGTAGAACTGATGTTCTCTGAGCTTATCGAGTACCAAACGCAAGTGCTTGGCATGATCTTCCTTGTTCTTCGAGAAAACCAGAATGTCGTCGAGATAGACCAAAACAAAGTCATTGGTGTAGGCGTTGAAGATGAAGTTCATCATGCGAGAGAAAGTCGGAGGAGCGTTGACGAGGCCAAAAGACATGACAGTGTATTCATATGAACCATAGCTTGTCCTGAAAGCCGTCTTGGTAATATCTTGCTCACGGATTCGAATCTGATGATAACCCATACGGAGATCAAGCTTGGATAATACTTGGGCACCTTTGAGTTGTTCGAACAGCTCATTGATGTTGGGAAGTGGGTATTTGTTCTTGATGGTCTTCTTGTTCAATGGGCGGTAATGAACACAAAGTCAGTCCGTTCCATCCTTCTTCTTCACAAAAAGAACCCCACAACCCCACGGAGAAGAACTAGGCCAGATGAGACCCATTCTTTCTTGAATATCGAGTTGCTTCTTCAGCTCCTTCAACTCTTCAGGTCCGAGCTTGTAAGGACGCTTGCACACAGGTTCCATGCCGGGCTCAAGATCAATGACGAATTCAACTAGCCGGTGCGGAGGCATTCCTGGAAGCTCTTCTGGAAAGACGTCTTGATATTCGAAAACGACTGGAATTTGCGAGATAGCATCCAGTTCACCCTTCTCATTGAGAGAAAACAGACGGATGGTATTATCCCGAGCGGCAAAGACAATTACATCCTCAGACGAATGAGTCAATTGAATCTGTCTGGCAGCACAATCAAGCTGAGCCTTGTGCTTAGAGAGCCAATCCATCCCGAGAATAAGATCAATATCCGAGTTAGCAAGAACCATCGGAGAAGCCAGAAACTTGAAATCACCCATCATGATAGAAATATCTGGAATCTCGTGGTTAGCAAGCAAACATTTACCCGGAGAGACAACTGCTAACGGACTATGCATAACTTGGGAAGTCAACTCATGCTTAGATGCAAAAGGCTTCGAGATGAAACAATGCGATGCACTAGTATCAAAAAGTACTTTTGCGGGAACATCGCTAACAGCAAGGTTACCCATGATGACATCTGACGAGTCCTCTGCCTGAGCTGCATTCATCAAGTTGACCTTGGCGTGCTTGGGGTTATGCTTGACCACAGCTGTACTTGCCGATCTGACAGGAGGAGGAGGAAGACGCCTCTGGTTGAGACACTTGTTGGCATAGTGACCCTTCTATTGGCACTTGTTGCACGTGACCTCTGAAAGCGGACGGTGATACGGAGCACTCGATCTTGGAGCTTGAGACGAAGTCTTGTTCTGAAAGCCAGGGTTGGGTGGGTGGGAAGATCCACTGCCACCTTTGCTCTTCTGCTGATACGGCTGACAGAACGGAGGAGGAGGAAGCCAATACTTCTGCTGCTTGGCCACTTGAGTAGAGGAAGAAGGAGTAGTGTCTCTGACTCGCTTCTTGGAAGCATCACACCTCAGTTGAGCGGCCTCTTGCTTCAGTGCCATGTTGTAGAACTCATCGTACCTCAAGGGCCCAAAGAGGACAAGAGCTAGCTGAATTTCTTCTCTGAGACCACCCCTGAACTGGTATATCATGCTCTTCTCATCAGGCACGTCCTGCTTGGCAAAGCGGGCGAGCTTCTGAAACAACTTGTTGTAGTCATAGACAGACAAAGAGCCTTGCTTCAGGTTGCGGAATTCCTCACGCTTGCTTTCAACCACGCTCTGAGGGATATGGTGAGCTCTGAAATCTTGACGGAATTCATCCCAAGTGATCACACGTCCACCTCTGGAATCCTTGTACTGCTGGAACCATTCTGCACCTTGATCTTTGAGTTGGAAGGAAGCGAACTTGATGAAGTCCTCAGGCCTGACGTTACTGCACTCGAAATGCTTGCACAGATCCACAAGCCAATCGTTAGCATCGGTTGCCTCAACACAATTGCTGAAAGTCTTTGGCCCATTAGCAAGGAACTGGTTGAGTGTAGCAAAGTGATTCTGGTTGTTGCCTTGGTTCCCTTGGTTGCCTTGATTACGCTCTTGGAGAATTTGCATGATCAACTGTGTGTTTGCATTGGTTGCGGCCATCACAGCTTGCCATGCCTCTGGAGGAGGTGGAGGTGGTGGTGGATCAGGATTCGGAGTCGTGCGCGTTGGAGGAGCCATCCTGAAGAGGTTGACATCCATTAGCACATTGATAGAAAAATATTGAAGCTGAATCCAACGAAATGAAAATTGCAACATATAGTCTTCACATCCGAACAAAATGAACGAATGCATTCCTCTTGAAATTGTCACATATCCATAAATTGAGAAGCCATGCAGAATTTAGGTAGAGAAATAAATCAACAAGGTACGGATCAAGAACGAATAATCGGTAAGAAATCCCAATCTCAAACCAATATCCGTGGAAGAAGAACTAGAGCTACAAGAATTCCCACCTATGAAACTCCCGAACCTTTCCGGTTATGCAATCAGGTGTTGGGGATACAGGGGAAGCATAATATCTCACCTAAATCTAGCAAATCCTACATCCAGCTGTATCCATCCTTCAACACATAACCAAGAAAACTTCGGAAACCATCTACCTCAACCTTCGAAAAACATCCGTTATACAAGTTATGGCGATACTCCCGAACTCCCACCCCAGTACTGGGTGGCGTCGAGGTTATCTCACCAACGAACTGCATAAAAGAGATTTTCGATGTCAGCATACTAAACTCAGGTATTTCAGAATTGCAACGATAAAATTATGACGACAACACCTCAGAGCTCAACTCCCCGGGACACTTCCACAAAACCCCTGACAGGAGGCACCAAGACAATGTTCTCGTCATAAAACCATCGGAACGATTCCAAGATACCCGCGTGATCCTAAATTTTTTTTAGTGAAATTTGAGAAGAGAAGAGTCAAAACTCTACGTCAGGATGCCTTACCAGAGCGATGAGGAGACTGGGAAGTAAAAAGAATTCCTAAACTCTCCGATATATATTTCCTAAATGACTCAAAACATTTTTCTAGACACAACTCGGCCGCTAAAAACGATCAAGCAATGGGGCTCCTAAGGTCGGGGAAGGCTCTGATTACCAACTTGTAACACCCTCGATGCGACTATATCTCCCACGTGTTGAGGCACGACTTAGAGGCAGAATCGCATTGAAGGCATATGTCGCAGGTTAGGCAATCTTCACAACATCCCATGTAATATAGATAATAAAAGGGGAGATAACATAGTTGGCTTACACTCGCCACATCAATCAAGGTACATAAATAACATTACATCATCCAAACACTCATGGCCCGACTACGGTGCCAAAATAAAAGATAACCCAACATGCGACACGGTCCCGATCACCCCAACTGGGCACCACTACTGATCATCAGGAAAGGAAACATAGTAACATTGAGAGTCCTCGTCGAACTCCCACTTGAGCTCGAGCGCGTCACCTGGAGCGGAATCATCAGGCCATGCATCTGGTGTAATAGTAATCTGTGAGCCACATGGGACTCAGCAATCTCGCACCCTCGCGATCAAGACTATTTAAGCTTAATAGGTAAGGTAAGGTAAATATATGTGGAGCTGCAGCAAGCGACTAGCATAAGTGGTGGCTATCCTGTTCGCAAAAGAGAGCGAGAAGAGGAGGCAAAGTGCGAGCGAGAAACTAGAGAGCAACCGGCGCAAGCATTACTCCAACATCGTGTCCACTTCCCGGACTCCGCCGAGAAGAGGCCATCACGGTAACACACTCAGTTGATTCACTTTAATTAAATTAAGGTTCAAGTTATCTACAACCGGACATCAACAAATCCCCATCTGCCCATAACCGCGGGCACGGCTTACGAAAGTTCAAATCCCTGCAGGGGAGTCCCAACTTAGCCGATGACAAGCTCTCACGGTCAACGAAGGAATAGACCTCCTCCCGAGACGTTCCGATCAGACTCGGTATCTCGGTTCTTCAAGACACTTCGACAGGTTAAAACAAGACAAGCAACACCACCCGAATGTGCCGACAAATCCCGATAGGAGCTGCACATATCTCGTTCTCAGGGCACACTCAGATTGTCCAAACTTCCGGTAGGCCAGCCCAGAGTTGCCCCTGGTGGCCACCGGCGGCTGACGAGGTGGACCAACACTCAGAGGAGCACTCGCCCCGGGGGGGGGGGGGGTTTAAAATAAGATGACCCTCGGGCTCCGGAAACCCAAGGGAAAAGAGGCTAGGTGGCAAATGGTAAAACCAAGGTTGGGCATTGCTGGAAAAGCTTTAATCAAGGCAAACTATCAAGGGGTTCCCATTATAACCCAACCGCGTAAGGAACGCAAAAATCCGGGAACATAACACCGATATGACGGAAACTAGGGCGGCAAGAGTGGAACAAAACACTAGGAGAGAGGCCGAGCCTTCCACCCTTTACCAAGTATATAGATGCATTAAGATAACATGACAATATAATGATATCCCAACAAGTAAAATAATGTTCCAACAAGGAACGGTCTCCAATCTTCACCTGCAACTAGCAACGCTATAAGAAGGGCTGAGCAAAGCGGTAACATAGCCAATCAACGGTTTGCTAGGACATGGTGGGTTAGAGGTTTGACATGGCAATTTGGGAGGCTTGAAAGCAAATGGTACGCATCGTGGCATTGGCATAGCAAAAGAGCGAGCAATCTAGCATAGCAAAGATAGTAGTGATTTCGAGGGTATGATCATCTTGCCTGCAAAGTTGTCAGAGTTGACTGGATCCTCGAAAGCAAACTCAACGGGCTCCTCGTTAGCGAACTCGTCTCCCAGCTCTACCCAAACAAGACAAACAAGCAACAAGGACACAATCAACCACGTGCAAGGATCAAACAATATGATGCAAACATGGAATGCTATGCGGGATGCGATGCAGGATGCATATGCAAGATTTGACAAGGAATGCATGAACCTGGCCTCAACCTGGAAATCCAAGTGTGCCACTGGAAAGATGAGATGAAATCGCTTGAAAACGATATAAAGAACGCCAGAATCGGAGTTATGGTTTGGAAATGGCAAGCGATTCAAAATTGACACCGGTCTGCGATTTATAGCAAGTAGCCATCTAAATGCAACAAGATGAACATGCTACAGCACCCAAACATGGCATCAAAATACATGGAAGGGATGCATTCAAGAGGCTTAACAAAAGTCTAGCACTGAGCTACGGCCAATTCATCCATTAACAGGTTCAAACAAGCATGGCAAAAATTCATATGTTAAACAGATTTCAGACTTGGTGAAATTAACAGTTGTCTGGAATTTCAGATCAGGTAGCACTCTTCGGAGCAACAAAACTACATGCTACAGGACCTGAACATGGAAAAGTAGAGCATGGCATGGAGCTACTCAAAAATCTTAACAAAAGTCCCTTAGTGACCTTGAGCCAAAAGGGATCAGAAAACACATTTGCAAGCATGTGAACATAGCAAAAGCATAATCAGTTTTCAGACTTAGTGAAAACTGGGGCATGCTGAAACATATCTCAAGTAGGCATGTTTACGAGCTCGATGCACTCACTACGGAACAAGTCATGATAATCTAAGGATACACCCATCAAGAATACTTAAAATGCAAGCTAGACATGGCAAGAACAATAGCATAGCATGCACGGCTCGACTACAACATCCTCGGCAAAATCGCTAACAAGTAGACAATCTACCCGCATTCACGAAGTAGCAAAAGTAGAGCTCGATTGACTCAAGCTAGGGTGCTCCATAATTGCAAACAAATACATGGATAGATAGAGCACTATAATATTAACAAAACATCCTTACTGATCATCCTCAAAAGAGGCACGGATCACTCGGAAATAACATGAACATATGGCAACATGAGATAAACAGCTCAAGGACTTAGTGGAAATGCTAAGTCCCTGAAATCAGAATTACCAAGTGTCTCACTTTGCAAGCTTGTGCTAGTCACCACACACATCACAAAAATACATAGGTTGCACCTCTGGAAAGATGGCAAAACCCTTAACAAAACATATGTAGAGCTCAGGGGCATATCATGCACACAATAATCATGGCAAAAATGACAAATAGCTAAATGGAGCAGCAGATCTGGCAATTATCTCAAGTAGCACTCTTCCAACAGCATTTCGGGCATCAAGATGAACTCAAATGAAAATGATGCAATGGAATGACATTGATGTACTCTTTGAGATGAACATTTTGATATGCTATATGCATGAATCGGAGCTACGGATGCAAAGATATAACATGATGAAGATGGGCACATGAACTAGGGTTTCGGGAGAAAGTCAACCTAAACGAGATCCAGATCCAGATCCGGTTCGGCGCACTTACCGAGGTTCGTCCTCGCCAGAGATGGAGCTCGCCGGAGTTGCTCGAGGGGAGGAGGCCGAAGCCCGAGGTGGAGCTCGACGGCGCGCTGGCCGCGGCGGTGAGGGGCGGCGACCTGGCGGCGGCAGCGGCGGGCGGTGCGGATCCGGCGTGGGGCGCCTTGCGGGCCGCCGGTCGATGCCGGCGACGACCTAGTGCGGAGGCGCAGCTCACCAGTGTCGGGGAAGGGAGGCGAGGCGGCGCGGGCGATGTAGGAGGCGGCGCGCGGGGCAGCCGGGCCGGGAGGGCCCCGCCTGGGCCCGGGCGGGCCGGCGCCGCGGGACGGAGAAGTGGGCACGCGGCGCCATGTGTCGGCGCGGGACTGGCTCGGGTGGAGCGGACACTGTTCGGCGCGGGCCGGACACGTCCGGTTTGCGGCGGATCTGGGATTTTTTTAGGGTTAGAAGGAGGGGATCCGAGATTTTCGAGGAGGGGCCTTTAAATAGAGGTGGAGGGAGCTAGGAGAGTCCAAATGAGGTGCGGTTTTCGGCCACGCGATCGTGATCGAACGATCTAGATGATGGAGAAGGTTTAGGTGGGTTTTGGGCCAAATTGGAGGGGTGTTGGGCTGCAACACACACGAGGCCTTTTCGGTCCCTCGGTCAACCGTTGGAGCATCAAACGAAGTCCAAATGGTACGAAACTTGACAGGCGGCCTACCGGTAGTAAGCCAAGTCCCTCGATGCAAGTCTCGGTCCAATCCGGAAAAGTTTAATCCTCACACACGAAAGAAAGGTAGAAATGACCACCGGAGGAGTACGAAGCGCCAGAATGCAAAACGGACAACGGGGAAAATGCTCGAATGCATGAGATGCACACGTATGCAAATGCAATGCACATGATGACATGATATGAGATGCATGACAACGACAACAACACACGGAGACAAAAACCCGAACCCGAGAAAATAAAATAACTTAACGCCGGAAACGGCAAGAGTTGGAATACATATAGGGAAAGTCATATCCGGGGTGTTACAGAGTTCAACCCGGCGCAGCACCGAACTCTGAGCAGGCTCTTCGACACGACGTACGAAGATGTCTGGAAGGGGCTAACCAAAGGCGCCGAGGCTCCCACATCCGCCTCGGAAGACCGCGGATTCAGCTCGCAGCGTCCCGCTGGCGATGTAAAATATTTTCATCTTTTACAGGATGTTAAGTTTTCTTCATAGTTTGACTCTATGCGGGATCTAAACTCCCTCACCTTTTACAGGATTGGCAGGCGAAGTCCGGACTGATTAACTGTACGGCTCCCTTGCCTGAAGACCCAGCCCCTGCTCTCCTAGTGAAGTTGCTGGTTCTGGCACCTTATGTGGTGCCGAAGAAGAAGGCCAAGAAGAAGAAGGCCACGGGGACTCTAAAGAGTTCCCGGCATATGGTGGTGTCAGACTCGTCGTCCGATGAGTCCAAGACGCACTCCTCCCGTGAAGACGAGGAGGAGGAAGAAGAGACCTCTCCCCCTCCAGCGGGGGGAGGAAAGAAGAGGAAGGCCAGCCTAGTAGGGGAGGCCGAAGGGTCCAAGAAGAGGAAAACCCCTCCGTCGGACTACGCCCCCGACACTGACGAGGACGAAGAGGAGTGGCCGGATAGGGCCAAGCATTGTTCGGATAGCAGAGTAACTCTTGATATTCCTATTGTTGCGCAGCTTTCCCTAATGTCGAATATAATCATGCAGCCCGCCCACGGACGGGCTCGACGAGTCGTCGAGCGGCTCCCTGGATTCATCGGACGTGAATTCAGTTCCGCCCGCTGCCTCCCCCTATGCTGCAGATGACGCCAAAGTGGCGTCGCGACAAGCTCCGGGGCAAGAGGAGGTGGTCCAGGAGGAGCTGCGAGGCAACCTCCCGGACTCCAGGAGTAAAGGGGACAAGACCCCCCAGGGCTCCAAGTCCGGCTTTAAGCCAGACACCGCGCCGGAATCATCAACGGTTCCGGACCGCGGCAGGCGAACTCCTGCCAAGAGGAGCAAGCTTGTTGAGCCGCCGTCCTCCGTCCAACCGGAGGCGCCGGGCAATCTGCTGGAGGTGCTTAAGGGCGCCTCCATCGACGAGGAGCACCGTGCCATCATGAGTACGGTGGTCCAGAAGGTTCGGTCCGCCCAAAGCAGACTTACTGAAGCTTGTACTAGCCTTCTAACAGGCTTCGAGGTAAGTAGAAATATGTAAAAATATTACCGCATAGACAGTAGCCCCTGATGCTCTGTTTGGCGTTCGGAAAGAAAAGCCGAATAGAGGATCTATTAAATATCGCAGGAGTCTAACTAAAAAGGAGTCAATATACGTATGCAGGCTTCGCTGCTGGCCACCGCCGCACTGACTGCGGAGGTGGGTGCCCTGAAGCAGGGCCTCGAGCGGACCGAGCAAGAGCTCGGCCTTGCCAAACGATAGCTCGAGGAGAAAGAAGGTAAGAGATACCTTATAGAAAAAATGCCTATAAGAAGGTGCAATTGCAAAAAATGACAGGAGTATACTGCTTATTGTAGGGGCCACAACTGAGGTGGCGACCCTCAAGCAGGCGCTGTCCGAGGCCAAGAAGAGAGCGGCCACGGAGCGCACCGAGCGGGAGAAATTTGAGGCACAGGTCGGCATGGTGCAGCAAGAGATTCAGGCTGTCATGAAAAAACATGAGAGTTTGGAGCTCGACTCGAAGACGCGAGCGTCCGAGCTTGCTGCGGCCCTTAAAACTGCCAAATCTGCCAAGGCCGAAGCCTAGAAGGCCCTCTAGGAATTGGATGCGGTGAAAAAGATAGCGGCGGGTAAGGCATTCTCTATGCAAAGCAGACATATAAAAGTAAACTACTTGTTACTTACCCGAATCCGGAGCTCACTAGGGGCATTCGTAGATCTTCCCCGCAGCATATCCGATGCCGCCGCATTCTACCGAGCCGAGGAAGGTAGCTCGATGGAGAAGGTGTTCTGGTCTCAGTACGCTGAGGCCGGACACCCTGTGCCCTTGAGCGACCAGCTGAAGCAGCTGGTCGAGCTCCACAAGGCGGCCGAACAGGCCCTGAAGGGCTTCATAGTTCGGCTGTGGCCTAGAGAGGCCCTGACTGGGAGCTACTTAGGACTGGTGCGGCGGCAGGTGGAGGCTTGTCCAAGGCTCGAGGTCATCAAGCGCTCCGTCTGCATCGAAGGTGCTCGTAGGTCCCTTGCCCATGCAAAGGTGCACAGGGGTAAGCTGGACGGTGAGAAGCTTGTGAGGGACGGGCCGCCGCCGGGGAAGGAGCATCGCAAGCCCGAGAACTATTACAAGGATGTTCTGGCCGGTGCCCGCCTTATGGCGGATGAATGCACCAAGGATGTAATTTTTGAATGAACTCGCTCGTGTTATCCTGTGCGCTGAAAACTTGTTCATATGCGCTAAGCAATGCTTGAATTTAAAATATTACTTTCTATGCGGCCGTTTATCAAAAAATTGAGAGATGGCCAGTCGTCGGCTTCTGCCCCCATGCCACTAGTGCTGGGGTGTTCGGGATAAACCTGAGCGCTCTTTTTCCCATGATTGGGTCCGTCGAGGGAGGCGCTCAGCACAACGAACAAGGCAATCGGACTATAATGCTTGAACACTCTCACTTAGCCATAGAACTCTATAATTTTAAATTTCGGCGAAGTCCCTAGTATTCGGAAGACCGAGTTCGGGGTGCTATCCACGCCTTGGCCGGACAAAGCCGGTTCCTCGCTCGAAGCGGCATAAGTCTTTAAGGACTCGAAAAACCTCTTGAACAGCGACCGGTCTCTCGCCTCATCATGACAGTCAGTTTTAGCTTTCTCTACTGAGGTGCTCAGCCCAGCTCAACTGGGGCACAATCGCAGTAGTTCTCCTACTGCTACCTTAGACGATATAGCGGAACGTAAGGCACCAAAACATAGGAGCCAGGAAAACCCAACTATTGACCCAAATCATGATTCGGAGCCGATGCATATAGTGCTATAAGTTCGGGGTGCCGCACTTGTGAAAGTGTACGGACTTCTCACGTCATATTGATGGGTACTGAAGCCCCTGGCGTATTTTTGCCGTACCACAGTGTACGGATGCAACATGTTATTGATAAACATATATATAAAAAGAGGATAATGCAAAAAATAGACAAAAAGCTATGCATTGTTTATAGAAAGGCTGCTATGAAAGCGGAACGATACAAATGGTGCGATAAGCCAAAGAAATTGGACTATTTAACATGTCCTGGCCAGGGGCAGGCCGCGGAATTGTATTAAAAAACAGGTATACTGCTCGCAGTAGAGACCACCTGGGAGTTCCATAATGCGGCGTGGCTTGTCTGTTTTCCTGGATCTTGCATCGTTTGTGCGGCAGTTGAATTGCCGAAAGGTCATCCGAAGTATGGAGTCCTGAGAGTAAGAGAAAAAAGAGAGAGAGAAAAAAAGGAATCCGGCAACCCCTGGTGCGGTTTAAGCCATATTTCGGGCGTGCCGTGATAGTGCCCCTTCCCCTGTGCCCATGGTATTTCCAGAGCGTAGTTATGTACGCGAAGCACTGGTTTCGCTATATCGCGAGGGCTAGGGTTGGGGCCGCATTGCTACGCTACCTCAGAATGTGCCAGGCGGTCTTGTTGTAGGGTACTCCGGACGCGCTTGACAGTGTCCGGCTTTTTAAAGGCCGAACTGGGGAACTGCCTAGAGAGGCTGCCTTGTACTTCTACTGCGAGCGCTGCCATGTGCTCCTCCATTTGGAGGGAGCGTTCAGTGTTCCCATTGACCATGATTACTCCTCTAGGGCCTGGCATCTTGAGCTTGAGGTATGCATAGTGCGGTACCGCGTTGAATTTTGCGAATGCGGTTTGCCCGAGCAGTGCGTGATAGACACTGCGGAACGGGACTATGTCGAAGATTAACTCCTCGCTTCGGAAGTTATCCGGAGATCCGAAGACCACTTCCAGTGTGACTGAGCTTGTACAGTTGGCTTCTACACCTGGTATGACGCCTTTAAAGGTCGTTTTGGTGGGCTTGATCCTCGAGGGATCTATGCCCATTTTTCGCACTGTATCCTGGTAAAGCAGGTTCAGGCTGCTGCCGCCGTCCATGAGGACTCTTGTGAGATGAAATCCGTCGATGATTGGGTCTAGAACCAATGCGGCGAAGCCGCCATGGCGGATGCTAGTGGGGTGGTCCCTTCGATCAAAGGTGATCGGGCAGGAGGACGATGGGTTGAACTTTGGGGCGACTGGCTCTATCGCATATACGTCCCGTAACGCACGCTTCCGCTCCCTCTTGGGGATGTGGGTTGCGTATATCATGTTCACCGTCCGCACTTGCGGGGGAAATCCCTTCTGTCCACTGTTGTTCGGCGGCCTGGGCTCCTCCTCGTCGTCGCTATGCAGCCCCTTGTCTTTGTTTTCGGCTCTTAACTTGCCTGCCTGCTTAAACACCCAACAGTCCCTGTTGGTGTGATTGGCTGGCTTTTCGGGGGTGCCATGTATCTGGCACAAGCGGTCGAGTATTCGGTCCAAACTGGACAGGCCCTGAGTATTTCTTTTGAATGGCTTTTTCCGTTGACCGGGTTTGTAGCCTCGGAATCCGGCATTAACTGCCGTATCCTCATTGCTGTCGCTGTTAACGTGGTGCTTTTGTTTGTTCCGACGTGACCTGTCGCTTTTGTCCTTGGTATTCAAATTACCAGGGTTCTTGGTTAAATTGTTGCTGCGAGCTAGCCAGCTGTCTTCTACCGCGCAAAAGCGGGTCATGAGTGTCGTGAGGGCTGCCATAGATTTCGGCTTTTCCTGTCCCAGGTGCTGGGCAAGCCACTCGTCACGGAAATTATGCTTGAAGGCCGCTAAGGCCTCTGCGTCCGGACAGTCGACTATCTGGTTTTTCTTTGTTAGGAACTGTGTCCAGAATTGCCTGGCCGATTCCTCTGGCTGCTGAATTATGTGGCTTAGGTCATCGGCGTCTGGTGGTCGCACATAAGTGCCCTGCAAGTTGTCAAGGAATGCGGCTTCCAGGTCCTCCCAAGAACCGATTGAGTCTGCTGGCAAGCTGTTAAGCCAATGTCGGGCCGGTCCCTTAAGTTTGAGTGGGAGGTATTTGATGGCATGTAGATCATCACCGCGGGCCATGTGGATATGAAGGAGATAATCCTCGATCCATACCGCAGGATATGTTGTGCCATCGTACGATTCGATGTTTACGGGTTTGAAGCCCTCATGGATTTTATGATCCATTACTTCATCTATGAAGCATAGTGGGTGTGCGGCGCCTCTGTATTGGGCTATATCGCAACACAGCTCGAAGGAGCTTTGTCTGTTGAGTTCGGCCCGGCCAAATTTATTGCATCCGGAGTGACAATCACCGTCACGTGCTGTGGGGCGCCTGCGCGATCCGTAGATCGATCTTGTTTGCCTTGCCTTGTCCTCCAGTATATCACGCAGGTCGGGCACATTTTCCCGTGCCTTGGTATGCTTGGCGCGGCGTCGGGGCATGGCTTGAGTGGAGGGCCAAGAGGCCTCTCTGTCGCGGCCACGAGGTGGCCGGTCGGCCATGTCATGCGCTGGTGATGTAGGTGCTTCCTCCTCTAGTCGGGGTAGCAGCCTGCACTTTGGGTAACTCTTGGAGGGGCGTTCGAGTTCGTACTCTTCGGCCGCAAGGACTTCAGTCCATCTGTCAGCTAGCAAATCCTGATCAGCTCTAAGCTGTTGCTGCTTTTTCTTGAGGCTGCTTGTCGTGGCCATAAGCCTGCGTTTAAAACGCTCTTGTTCGGCGAGTTCCTCTGGCACGACGAACTCGTCGTCGTCGAGGCTTGCCTCGTCTTCGGAGGGAGGCGTATAATTATCGTCCAAAACCTCTTGGTCCGCCGCCCTCTTGTGAGGGCTGGCTTCTCTGTCCTCCTATGCTGAATCTTGCTGGAGGGGGTGTTCTTCGGCGCTATCCGGAGTAGTATTATCTCCCGTGTCGGAATCACCGTTTTTTCTTTGGCGGGATTTAGAGCGGCCCCGCTAACGCCGGCGCTTGGGCTGTTTCTTAGAGGTATCGTCCCCCGCTATTCCATCGCCATCTCCATCCTTTGGAGTGTCCACCATATATATGTCATATGACGAGGTGGCCTTCCAGCGCCCTACAGGTGCTGGTTCTTGTTCGTCTCCTGCATCGTCGTCCATGCCGTCGATGTCTTCGGAGTCAAAGTCAAGCATGTCGGTTAAGTCGTCGACAGTGGCTACGAAGTGGGTGGTGGGCGGGTTTTGAATTTATTCATCGTCCGTATCCCAACCTTGCTGACCGTAGTCCGGCCAGGGCTCTCCTGATAAAGAGAGAGATTTTAGAGAATTCAGGATGTCGCCGAAGGACGAGTGCTGAAAGATGTCTGCGGCGGTGAACTCCATTATCGGCGCCCAATCGGATCCGATCGGCAGGGGCGCGGGGGGCTCGGAGTTCGGAAAGGAATCCGGCTCCTCAGAGTCACGGGCCATGCGGAGTGTGGGGCTGGAGTTCGGCTCGATCGCCTCTGAGATCGCAGCCCCTGAGGCAGCGTCCAACCGCTGATCCTCGATCGGTGCAGTAGGCTCCGAATCAATGGTCGGAACCGATGCGTGTGCGGCCTCCAAGGCGTTGTTCGGCGGCAGAGCTATATCATGCCCATCGAGGCAGTGCGGCGCGCTTGGCTGTGGCTCGAATCCGTCAAAGATCAAGTCCCCACGGATGTCAGCCGTGTAGTTTAGGCTTCCAAACCTGACCTGATGGCCAGGGGCGTAGCTTTCGATCTGCTCAAGATGGCCAAGCGAATTGGCCCGCAGTGCGAAGCCGCCGAAGACGAAGATCTGTCCGGGGAGAAAAGTCTCACCCTGGACTGCATCGTTGTTGATGATTGAAGGAGCCATCGGGCCTAAAAGCGACGACACAGAGGAACTCTCAATGAAAGCACCAATGTCGGTGTCAAAACCGGCGGATCTCAGGTAGGAGGTCCCGAACTGTGCGTCTAGGCCGGATGGTAACATGAGGCAAGGAACACGATGTTTTACCCAGGTTCAGGCCCTCTTGATGGATGTAAAACCCTACGTCCTGCTTGATTAATATTGATGAAATGGGTAGTACAAGAGTAGATCTACCACGAGATCAAGGAGGCTAAACCCTAAAATCTAGCTTATGGTATGATTGTTGTATGATGAAGTTGTCCTACGGACTAAAACCCTCCGGTTTATATAAACACCGGAGAGGGTTAGGGTTACACAAAGTCGGTTACAATGGTAGGAGATCTTGAATATCCGCATCGCCAAGCTTGCCTTCCACGCCAAGGAAAGTCCCATCCGGACACGGGACGAAGTCTTCAATCTTGTATCTTCACAGTCCTGGAGTCCGGCTGAAGGTATAGTCCGGCTACCCGAACACCTCCTAATCTAGGACTCCCTCATACTTGCTCTTGGACCATCTCCGGAATCCACGCCACTTGCACCTTGAGTGCTTCAACCTCGCGCGACTGGCTTTCCGAGCTGGTCTTTTTCTCCTTTCGCCCACCAGCGGCATAGTATGATGACCATTTTGTGGACAAGCCTTTGCCGGCCACACGACCAGCTGACGTCGGCTTATTGAGCTTATCCCTGTTTTTCATTAAGTTCAATGCCCTATTCAAAGGGGTGTTGAAAGGGGAGCTCTGAGACGACCCCGCGCTACTGCTTTCTTTGTCCTGCGGAAGGAACGTGAACCATTTAGAAATATTGGGGATTAATTAGAATGCAACCATATGGAGCTAATTACGCGGGGGTGTATTCCTTACCAGAACAAACTCAAGCTCCTTGGTCTTCGGATCCGTGGTAAGCTCCTTTGTTACTGGGTCCTCCTTGTACCGGGCCTTGAGAAAGTTCCTAGTCTGCTTGTCACTGTATTTCTCGAAGCGGGGCGATAGGCCTTGCTGGGCACGCTCCGCGTCCTCCTTGTCCCATACAGGCTCCGCCACTCTGTAACCACCGGGACCGAGTTGGTGGACCCCTATGTTCAACTGCCGCATTTCTTTCCCCCACTGACTTGATTCGGAGGTTGCGGGGCTATTGCACTTGATCTTGAACTCCTTGTAGTCATCTTCGCTAATCAAAGGATATTTCGCCTTGATCTTCTCATAACTATCACCTTTGTCAATCATTGCCTTCACCGTGCTTTTCCAAGTAGACAGGGCCGTGCTCATCATCGTGAGGGCGGCACCGTTCACTTTATTACCCGAGAGGCGTGTGTTTGTGAACTCAGCGGGGAACTTGTATCGTTCGTGCAGCTTCGTGAAGAGGAGGCTGCGCAAATTCCCTCGGTCCATATGCCTTAGGTTCTCGGTGTTGATCGATGCGGTGCTCCGGAGAATGCACCTGAGCTGAATCGAGTACCCCTTGACTACGTGTTTGGGTGCCGTCGGATGCCCGTCGGAGTTCACTTTAGTAAATTCCTCCCTGACGGTGCCGAGCACGTTCGGGCGCCAGTCCTTCCGTTGCCTCTTCGGTTGGCTGCCATCTGTGCGTGCACCGCCATCATCAGTGGTGGCATCCGCGGTGCCATCATCAGTGGTGTCATCCCCGACGCCACTAGGGGTTGTGTAGTTAGGATCGGTGTCTTCCGCGGCGTCCTCATAGCGGTGAGGTTCTTCCTCCAACTCCTGGGACAGCTCCCAGAATTGCTTGCCGCCCGAACCGCCGGCCTCATCGTTGTGGGCCATGTTTCGCTCTAAATAGGAAAAAAGTTTGGTCAAAAAGTTGGTTATTGTCAAGGAACAAGATCATGGTCTCATCATTTAGGGTTTGTCGACACCGAGGCATCCTAAAAGCTAAGCTTTTATCATTTAGGGTTTGTCGACGCCGAGGCACCCTAAAAGCCTAAGCGTACATCATTTAGGTTCTCATCGACACCGAGGCACCCTATAGAAGCCAAGTTAAGTTTTCATCATTTAGGGTTTATCGATGCCGAGGCACCCTAGGTTGGGCCTAATCACTTGGCACTAATCACTTGGCTCTATTGCCACCTATGTTGGGTTTATCATCTAGGGTTTATCGATGCTAAGGAGAATTTTAAGTTGAGCCTAATCACTTGGCTCTATTGCCACCTATGGTTTAATGCAACAAGAATGGCGGGGCAGTTGATCCTACTTAATTAAGTACTAAGATACCCCGGCCCATGCATTAGTCGCAAGTACCCCATATGTCCTATTTTTAGCAAAGTCATGCTAAAATTCACGGAAAATTTCGGCATGACCTTTGCTGAAAATAGGACATATGGAGTACCCGAATTTGCCGGAACTGAAGTTAATCGACATTCCGGCAAACTCAAGGGCCTCTCGGGGTATCTGCAAATTCATCACGGCACAATGGTCGGAGACAAAACCCAGCAAACTAGCAAGATGATCATCATCTTTGCAAGTCATTACTTGTCAAATTCAGAAGAAGGAACAATTTATTTGTGACATAGTTGGCCCATACAGAAGAAGCAACACCCTGCACTAGCCTAAAAACAAGTGAAGTTTCACCCATATAAGAACAACTTTATAAAATCAGAGAAGTTGCTAAATTTTTTGTATCCTTCATATACACTGGAGTACAATGCTTTATAATGTTCCATCATCATTACAGAAAATTGACAATTGTCCATAACAGTTAACTACTAGGAGATTATTTCAGTTTTACATGCAGATTTTGACCAAAAAACACATGGTCTTTTTAACAGTTTTCAGTTTGGACAGAATACTGAAAACTACATTTATGTATCAACAACATCTTGTTTGCCCCCTTCAAGGGGCAGTTAGTTGGCCCTATGCAATTCAAGCATCTACACCCACCTACCAGTTGGCTGGACCTGCAGTTAGCCAGCCATGAACCAACATTTTTTGTGGGTATAAAGCAAAGAGCTTGTGCATAATTACAAGGGTTATGACCCTCTTTTCCTGTTCAAAAGAAATGGGCATAAAGAGGGGGAGAAGACCAGGCCCAAGAGAAGGGGGGCAAACGCATGGGCATGCTTTCGAGCACTCATTTCCTTGGTCCTATCAAAAGTTGGACAAAAGCAATGCAGTACTCACTAGATCTATCCATCACCCTTGAAAAAAAATGCACTCCTAGTACATGGCTACTGCTATTTTTCTACTGCTAGGAAAAACATCACTCATTGGAAATGAAAATCTCAGTACCAGCATTTTGAACTTTGAAAATGAAATACAGTAGTAGTATTAGTAGTATATGGAGAGCGCAAAAGCTATGTTTTATCTCAATTCAAATATCTAACCACAAAAACTGGATATACTACTCTTATACTCTTATACTACTCTTATACTGTCAGAACATACTCTTATACTGTCAGATATCTAACCACAAAAACTGGATGTACAAATATCATAAAATCTGGATATTGTAGAGCTTTTAGAAACAACACAGAATTCCTACTCTTATACTGTCAGAACATACTGTCAACCTTGATCTTGAACATGTTGTTACTTGCAAGAGCTAGGTTTGTTAGTTACAGAATTCAGTTAAGGAGTAAATCTTGAACTGTAGAACAACCTAGAACAAGCAGATTAGAGAAGCCTACGGTTCCTATCCTTGAGTAGCATGATTAGAGATGAGTAGATCTCCTAAAGGTGTCCTAAGCACCTGCTGTTACTCTTGGAAGCAATGCAAACATGTAAAAGTTATTACTGTTGACAATACTACTCAAATATCCAACTAATTAGTACACTAACTGCAGCCCAAATACTATCGGATATTTGTGCTGGAGCTTGATAAATTGAAAAAACATGGCAATAGTAAGAAAAAAAATCATATTTAAAGCCTGTATTTTTTCTGAATGAACTCTTCCGTTGCAGCCTCCAACTTAAGCCAGACAGCCAGGTCACCGAGAGGGGGGGGGGAGGGGAACTGGTGCAGCTCACCGAGAGGAAGAAGATGGCGAGCTCGTGCGGGGCCGGGGTTGATGAGGTGGCGCGGATCGACGATGAGGCCGCGGTGGCCGGAGGTGGAAGAATACCTCGATCCGCATGATGCAGAGTCGTCGAGCTCGAATGGCTGGCCATAGATGACGTAGAAGAACACTGCAAAGCTCCTGGACTCCTTGGTGGGGTGCGGGGACGACGATGGTCGCGGGGACGATGCGGTGTCGACGGGGACGACCTAATCGGGTGAAGCAGCACGAGGGGAGGGGAAGTGGGGAGGTGCTAGGGTGTGGAGCGGGCGCGGGGGTCGTCGGAGCGGGCGTGGGGGAGCCGGAGCGGGTGTGGAGCGGGCCGGGGGTCGTCGGAGTGGTTGTGGCGGGCGAGGGCAGGGGAATCTGGCGAGGGGGAGGTAAGGGGGTATCGGGCAAAGGGGTATCTAGCTAGACACTATAGCAATGGCGCACCACCCTCTGGTGCGCCATTAGTAGTTTTTTTCTGATAGCAATGGCGCACCACCCTCTGGTGCGCCATTAGTAGTTTTTTTTCTGATAGCAATAGCGCACCCTCCTCAGGTGCGCCATTAGTAACTTTTTTTTCTGATAGCAATGGTGCACCCGCCTCTGGTGCGCCATTAGTAACTTTTTTTTCATTATTTCTTGTTGCATCTAATAATTAGTTTTTTTATCAAATTTGTTCTTTTCATGAGGACTAGAACAGAAGATATCATCAAATATCATAATTTTTTTTGAAAATATCATCAAATTTGTTTTTTTATTTTTAATTGAAAATATCATCCAATTTGTTATTTGAAAGTATCATCAAATTTCTTATTTGAAAATATCATCAAATTTGTTATTTGAAAATATCATCAAATTTGTTATTTAAAAATATCATCAAAAAGTGGGGGAGGGTGCGGGGTGTCGGCGGCGGCGGTGGAGGGGGGGAGGGTGCGGTGGGTCGTCGACGGTGGTGGAGCGGGGGAAGGTGCGGTGGGTCATCGGCGGCCGTGGAGCGGGGGAGGGTGTGGGGGGTCGTCGGTGGCGGTGGAGCGGGGGAGGTTGCGGTGGGTTGTCGGCGGCGGTGGAGCAAGGGAGGGTGCGGTGGGTCGTCGGCGGCGGTGGAGCGGGGGAGGGGGCGGTGGGTCGTCGGCGGCGGTGGAGCGGGGGGAGGGTGCGGGGGGTGCTAATGGCGCACCACAGAGACATGCGCCATTAGTAACCCAACATACTAATGGCGCACCACACAGACATGTGCCATTAGTAGTTTTGCAAAAAAGTAAAAAAATAATTTTTATACTAATGGCGCACCGTGGCACAGTGCGCCATTACTAGTTGAAACTAGTAATGGCGCACTACACAGACATGTGCCATTAGTAGTTTTGCAAAAAAGTAAAAAAATACAGTAGTGGCGCACTCTGCCCGGATGCGCCATTAGTATGTTTGAAAAAATGAAAAAAAAACATTTTGTTACTAGTGGCGCACCATGTGCCTGGTGCGCCATTAGTGTCTTCCACACTAATGGCGCACCAACAGATGGTGCGCCATTAGTATATAGTAATGGCGCACCACATGTCTGGTGCGCCATTAGTGTCAATTCCATCTATAGCCCTTTTCCTAGTAGTGTGTACGAGAGAAACGCGCATCGCTCGGCCCCCGACCTCCCACCGTAACCGGGAACTCCCCGAAATTTTCCTCCCCCTCACTTCTACCATGGTTTTTTCCGTCATGGACAGCCCAAAGAATGTCATGCAGCTGCGTCTCCGGCCCGCCCAGGACAAAAAGCCCATTTTCTGTCATGATTTTTTGTCATAGAAGTAGGAGCCCACCACATCTATGATGATACCGGGTTTTTTCACAATTATCGTCATAGAAGTGTCATATGTATGACAGAAAAAAAATTCGTTCGGCCCAAAATGTCACAGATGTGTCTTTTTTTGTAGTGACGTATGGTGAACCGTTATGTGATGAAGTTGGAGCATGATTTATTTATTGATTGTCTTCCTTATGAGTGGCGGTCGGGGACGAGCGGTGGTCTTTTTGTTGGGGAACGTAGCAGAATTTTAAAAATTTCTATGCAACACCAAGATCAATCTATGGAGTCATCTAGCAACGAGGGAGAGGGGAGTGCATCTACATACCCTTGTAGATCGCGAGCGGAAGCGTTCAAGAGAGCGGGGTTGATGGAGTCGTACTCGTCGTGATCCAAATCACTGATGACCTAGCGCCGAGCGGACATCACCTCCGCGTTCAACACATGTACGGTTGGGAAGACGTCTCCTCCTTCTTAATCCAACAAGGGAAGGAGAGGTTGATGGAGATCCAGCAGCATGACGGCGTGGTGGTTGAAGCAACGGTGATCTCGGCAGGGCTTCGCCAAGCTCCAACGAGAGAGAGAGGTGTTACGTGGGGAGAGGGAGGTGCCAGAGACTTGGTGCGGCTGCCCTGCCTCCCCCCCACTATATATAGGGCCCCTAAGGGGGGCTCCGACCCTAGGAGATGGGATCTCCAATGGGGGGTGGCGGCTAAGGGGGGGCTTGCCCCCCAAGCCAAGTGGGGCGCCCCCCCACCCCTAGGGTTTCCAACCCTAGGCGCAGGGGGAGGCCCATGGGGGGCGCACCAGCCCACGAGGGGCTGGTTCCCCTCCCACTTCAGCCCATGGGGCCCTCCGAGATAGGTGGCCCCACCCGGTGGACCCCCGGGACCCTTCCGGTGGTCCCGGTACAATACCGATTACCCCCAAAACTTTCCCGATGGCCGAAACTGGACTTCCTAGATATAAATCTTCACCTCCGGACCATTCCGGAACTCCTCGTGACGTCCGGGACTCCAGACAACTTTTGGGTTACCGCATACTAATATCTCTACAACCCTAGCATCACCGAACCTTAAGTGTGTAGACCCTACGGGTTCGGGAGACATGTAGACATGACCGAGACGACTCTCCGGTCAATAACCAACAGCGGGATCTGGATACCCATGTTGGCTCCCACATGTTCCACGATGATCTCATCGGATGAACCACGATGTCAAGGATTTAATTAATCCTGTATACAATTCCCTTTGTCAATCGGTACATTACTTGCCTGAGATTCGATCGTCGGTATCCCAATACCTCGTTCAATCTCGTTATCGGCAAGTCACTTTACTCGTACCGTAATGCATGATCCCGTGACCAAACACTTGGTCATATTGAGTTCATTATGATGATGCATTACCGAGTGGGCCTAGAGATACCTCTCTGTCATACGGAGTGACAAATTCCAATCTTTATCCGTGTCAACCCAACAGATACTTTCGAGGATACCTGTAGTATACCCTTATAGTCACCTAATTACGTTGTGACGTTTGGTACACCCAAAGCACTCCTACGGCATCTGGGAGTTAGACTATCTCATGGTCTAAGGAAATGATACTTGACACTGGAAAAGCTCTAGCAAACGAACTACACGATCTTGTGCTATGCTTAGGATTGGGTCTTGTCCATCACATCATTCTCCTAATGATGTGATCCCGTTATCAATGACATCCAATGTCCATAGTCAGGAAACTGTGATTGTCTATTGATCAATGAGCTAGTTAACTAGAGGCTTACTAGGGACATGTTATGGTCTATGTATTCACACATGTATTATGATTTCCGGATAACACAACTATAGCATGAACAATAGACAATTATCATGAACAAGGAAATATAGTAATAATCATTTTATTATTGCCTCTAGGGCATATTTCCAATAGTCTCCCACTTGCACTAGAGTCAATAATCTAGTTACATTGTGATGAATCGAACACCCATAGTGTTCTGGTGTTGATCATGTTTTGCTCGAGGAAGAGGTTTAGTCAACGGATCTGCGACATTCAGGTCTGTATGCACTTTGCAAATATCTATGTCTCCATTTTGAACATTTCCACGAAGGAGTTGAAGCAACGCTTGATATGCCTGGTCTTCCCGTGAAACCTGGGCTCCTTGGCAAGGGCAATAGCTCCAATGTTGTCACAGAAGAGAGTCATCGGGCCCGACGCATTGGGAATAACTCCTAGGTCGGTAATGAACTCCTTCACCCAGATTGCTTCTTGTGCTGCCTCCGAGGCTTCCATGTACTCCGCTTCACATGTAGATCCCGCCACGACGCTTTGCTTGCAACTACACCAGCTGATTTCCCCACCATTCAAAATATACACGTATCCGGTTTGTGACTTAGAGTCATCCAGATCTGTGTCGAAGCTAGCATCGACATAACCCTTTACAACGAGCTCTTCGTCACCTTCATACACGAGAAACACATCATTAGTCCTTTTCAAGTACTTCAGGATATTCGTGACCGTTGTCCAGTGTTCCATGTCGGGATTACTTTGTACCTTCCTACCAAACTTAAGGCAAGGTTTACATCAGGTCTGGTACACAGCATGGCATACATGATAGACCCTATGGCCGAGGCATAGGGGACGACACTCATCTTTTCTCTATCTTCTGTCGTGGTCGGGCATTGAGCTGTGCTCAATCTCACACCTTGCAATACAGGCAAGAACCCCTTCTTGGACTGATCCATATTGAACTTCTTCAATATCTTGTCAAGGTATGTACTTTGTGAAAGACCAATGAGGCGTCTCAATCTATCTCTATAGATCTTGATGCCTAATATATAAGCAGCTTCTCCAAGGTCCTTCATTGAAAAACACTTGTTCAAGTAGGCCTTTATGCTTTCCAAGAATTCTATATCATTTCCCATCAATAGTATGTCATCCACATACAATATGAGAAATTCTACGGAGCTCCCACTCACTTTCTTGTAAACGCAGGCTTCTCCATAAGTCTGCGTAAACCCAAACGCTTTGATCATCTCATCAAAATGAATGTTCCAACTCCGAGATGCTTGCACCAGCCCATAGATTGAGCGTCAGAGCTTGCACACCTTGTCAGCTTTCTTAGGATTGACAAAACCTTCCGGATGCATCATATACAATTCTTCCTTAAGGAAACCATTAAGGAATGCCGTTTTGACGTCCATTTTCCACATCTCATAATCATAGAATGCGACAATTTCTAACATGATTCGGACGGAGTTCAGCTTCGCTACGGGTGAGAAAGTCTCATCGTAGTCAACCCCTTGAACTTGTCGATAACCCTTAGCGACAAGCCGAGCTTTATAGATGGTCACATTACCATCCGCGTCTGTCTTCTTCTTAAAGATCCATTTATTTTCTATGGCTCGCCGATCAACGGGCAAGTCAGTCAAAGTCCATACTTCATTTTCATACATGGATCCTATCTCGAATTTCATGGCTTCCAGCCATTTGTCGGAATCTGGGCCCGCCATTGCTTCTTCATAGTTCGAAGGTTCACCATTGTCCAACAACATGATTTCCAGGACAGGGTTGCCGTACCACTCTGGTGCGGAACGTGTCCTTGTGGACCTTCAAAGTTCAGTAGCAACTTGATCTGAAGTTTCATGATCATCATCATTAACTTCCTCCCTAGTCGGTGCAGACACTTCAGGAACAATTTCTTGAGCTGCACCACTCTCCCGTTCAAGAGGAAATACTTCATCAAGTTCTACTTTCCTCCCACGTACTTCTTTCGAGAGAAACTCTTTCTCTAGAAAGGATCCATTCTTGGCAACAAATGTCTTGCCTTCGGATCTAAGATAGAAGGTATACCCAATAGTTTCTTTAGGGTATCCTATGAAGACGCATTTTTCCGATTTGGGTTCGACCTTTTCAGGTTGAAGTTTCTTGACATAAGCATCGCATCCCCAAACTTTCAGAAACGACAGCTTAGGTTTCTTGCCAAACCACAATTCATACGGTGTCATCTCAATGGATTTCGACGGAGCCCTATTTAAAGTGAATGCGGCAGTCTCTATAGCATAACCCCAAAAAGATAGCGGTAGATCGGTAAGAGACATCATAGATCGTACCATATCCAATAGGGTGCGATTACGACGTTCGGACACACCATTATGCTGTGGTGTTCCAGGCGGCGTGAGTTGTGAAACTATTCCACATTTCCTTAAGTGCGTGCCAAATTCGTGACTCAAATATTCTCCCCCATGATCTGATCATAAGAACTTGATTTTCCTGTCATGTTGATTCTCAACCTCACTCTGAAATTCCTTGAACTTTTCAAAGGTCTCAGACTTGTGTTTCATTAAGTAGACATACCCATATCTACTTAAGTCATCAGTGAGGGTGAGGACATAACGATAGCCAACGCGAGCCTCAACGCTCATTGGACCGCACACATCAGTATGTATGATTTCCAATAAGTTGGTTGCTCGCTCCATTGTTCCGGAGAATGGAGTCTTGGTCATTTTACCCATGAGGCATGGTTCGCATGTGTCAAATGATTCATAATCAAGAGACTCCAAAAGTCCATCTGCATGGAGTTTCTTCATGCGGTTGACACCAATGTGACCAAGGCGGCAGTGCCACAAGTATGTGGGACTATCATTATCAACCTTACATCTTTTGGTATTCACACTATGAACATGTGTAGCATTACGCTCGAGATTCATTAAGAATAAACCATTCACCATCGGAGCATGACCATAAAACATATCTCTCATATAAATAGAACAACCATTATTCTCAGATTTAAATGAGTAGCCATTTCGCATTAAACGAGATCCAGATACAATGTTCATGCTCAAAGCTGGTACTAAATAACAATTATTGAGGTTTAAAACTAATCTCGTAGGTAAATGCAGAGGTAGCATGCCGACGGCGATCACATCGACCTTGGAACCATTCCCGATGCGCATCGTCACCTCGTCCTTCGCCAGTCTCCGTTTATTCCACAGTTCCTGTTTTGAGTTACAAATATGAGCAACTGCACCGGTATCAAATACCCAGGAGCTACTACGAGCGCTGGTAAGGTACACATCAATAACATGTATATCACATATACCTTTGGAATTGCCGGCCTTCTTTTCCGCGAAGTACTCGGGGCAATTCCACTTCCAGTGATCGTTTCCCTTGCAATAAAAGCACTCAGTCTCAGGCTTGGGTCCATTCTTTGACTTCTTCCCGGCAGCTTGCTTACCGGGTGCGGCAACTCCCTTGCCGTCCTTCTTGAAGTTCTTTTTACCCTTGCCTTTCTTGAACTTAGTGGTTTTATTCACCATCAACACTTGATGTTCCTTTTTGATTTCCACCTCCGCTGATTTCAGCATTGATACCTCGGGAATGGTCTTTTCCATCCCCTGCATATTGAAGTTCATCACAAAGCTCTTGTAGCTAGGTGGAAGCGACTGAAGGATTCTGTCAACGACCGCATCATCCGGGAGATTAACTCCTAGCTGAGACAAGCAGTTATGCAGCGCAGACATTTTGAGTATGTGCTCGCTGATAGAACTGTTCTCCTCCATCTTACAACTGTAGAACTTGTCGGAGACTTCATATCTCTCGACCCGGGCGTGAGCTTGGAAAACCATTTTCAGCTCTTGGAACATCTCATTTGCTCCGTGTTGCTCAAAACGCTTTTGGAGCCCCGGTTCTAAGCTATAAAGCATGCCGCACTGAACCAAGGAGTAATCATCACTACGTGTCTGCCAAGCGTTCATAACGTCTTGTTCTGCAGGGAAAACAGGTGCTTCACCTAGCGGTGCATCAACGACATATGCTTTCCTGGCAGCTATGAGGATAATCCTCAGTGAGGGAGTCCTGGATTAGGGGGTGTCCGGATGGCCGGACTATACCTTCGGCCGGACTCCTGGACTATGAAGATACAAGATTGAAGACTTCGTCCCGTGTCCGGAAGGGACTTTCCTTGGCGTGGAAGGCAATCTTGGCGATACGGATATGTAGATCTCCTACCATTGTAACCGACTCTGTGTAACCCTAGCCCTCTTCGGTGTCTATATAAACCGGAGAGTTTTAGTCCGTAGGACGAACAACAATCATACCATAGGCTAGCTTCTAGGGTTTAGCCTCTTTGATCTCGTGGTAGATCTACTCTTGTACTACCCATATCATCAATATTAATCAAGCAGGACGTAGGGTTTTACCTCCATCAAGAGGGCCCGAACCTGGGTAAAACATCATGTCCCCTGCCTCCTGTTACCATCCGGCCTAGACGCACAGTTCGGGACCCCCTACCCGAGATCCGCCGGTTTTGACACCGACATTGGTGCTTTCATTGAGAGTTCCTCTGTGTCGTCACTTTTAGGCCCGATGGCTTCTCCGATCATCAACGGTGATGCGATCCAGGGTGAGACTTTTCTCCCCGGACAGATCTTCGTATTCGGCAGCTTTGCACTGTGGGCCAATTCGCTTGGTCATCTGGAGCAGATCGAAAGCTACGCCCCTGGCCATCAGGTCAGATTTGGAAGTTTGAACTACATGGCCGACATCCGCGGAGACTTGATCTTCGACGGATTCGAGCCACAGCCGAGCGCGCCGCACTGTCACGATGGGCATGATTTAGCTCTACCGCTGAACAGTGCCCTGGAGGCCGCACCTGTGTCCGCTCCGACCCCTAGCTCGGAGCCGATCACACCAACCGAGGATGGGTGGTTAGACACCGCCTCGGGGGCTGCAATCACTACGGCGATCGAGCCGAACACCAGCCCTGTTCTCTGCGAAGCCCGTAACTCCAAGGAGCCGGACTCCTCTCCAGACTCCGAGCCCTCCGCGCCCCGACCGATCAAACCCGATTGGGCGCCAATCATGGAGTTCACCGCCGCGGACATCTCTCAGCACTCGCCCTTCAGTGATATTCTGAATTCACTAAAGTCTCTCTCTTTGTCAGGAGAGCCCTGGCCGGACTATGGTTAGCAAGGTTGGGATGCGGATGATGAAGAAATTCAAAGCCCACCCACCACCCACTTCATAGCCACTGTCGATGATTTAACCGACATGCTCGACTTCGACTCCGAAGACATCGACGGTATGGACGCCGATGCAGGAGATGATCAAGAACCAGCGCCTATAGGGCACTGGAAAGCCACCTCGTTGTATGATATATACATGGTGGACACCCCAAAAGAAGGCAATGGCGATGGAACAGCGGAGGATGACCCCTCCAAGAAGCAGCCAAGCGCCGGCGTCAGCGGCGCCGCTCTAAATCCCGCCAAAACAAAAACGGTGATTCCGGCACGGGGGATAATAACACCCCAGACAGTGCCGAAGACAACCACCTCCAGCAAGATTCAGCACAGGAGGGTAGAGAAGCCAGCCCTCATGAGAGAGCGGCAGACAGAGAGGTTGAGGACGATAATTATATGCCTCCCTCCAAAGACGAGGCAAGCCTCGACGAAGACAAATTTGTCGTGCCGGAGGATCCCGTCGAACAAGAGCGTTTGAAACGCAGGCTTATGGCCACGGCGAGCAGCCTCAAGAAAAAATAGCAACAGCTTAGAGCTGATCAATATTTGCTAGCAGACAGATGGACTGAAGTCCTTGCGGCCGAAGAGTATGAACTCGAACGCCATCCAAGGGCTACCCAAAGCGCAGGTTGCTACCCCAATTAGAGGAGGAAGCACCTAAACCTACATCACCAACGCATGATGCGGCCGACCGGCCACCCCGTGGCCGCGACAGAGAGGCCTCTCGGCCGCTCAAAAACTACCAAGGCATGGGAAAATGCGCCTGACTTGCGAGATATATTGGAGGACAAGGCAAGGCAAACAAGATCGATCTACGGATCACATGGGCGCCCCACGGCACGAGACAGTACTCATCACACCGGATACAGTAAATCCGGCCGGGCCGAACACAGTAGAGAAAGCTCGTTTGAGCTGCGTCATGATGTAGCCCAATACAGAGGCGATGCACACCCACTATGCTTCACAGATGAAGTAATGGATTATCAAATCCCCGAGGGTTTCAAACCCGTGAACATCGAATCATACGATGGCACAACAGATCCTGTGGTATGGATCGAGGACTATCTCCTTCATATCCACATGGCCCGCGGTGATGACTTGCACGCCATCAAATACCTCCCACTCAAGCCATTGGCTTAACAGCTTGCCAGCAGAATCAATTGGTTGTTGGGAGGGCCTGGAAGCCGCATTCCTCGACAATTTCCAGGGCACTTATGTGCGACCACCAGACGTCGATGACCTAAGCCACATAATTCAGCAGCCAGAGGAATCGGCCAGACAATTCTGGACACGGTTCCTAACCAAGAAAAATCAAATCATCGACTGTCCGGACGCAGAGGCCCTAGTAGCCTTCAAGCATAACATTCGCGGGGAGCAGCCCTCACGACACTTATGACCCGCTTTTGCGCGGGAGAAGACAGCTGGCTAGCTTGCAGCAATAACATGACCAAGAGCCCTGGTAATTCGGATACCAAGGACAGCAATGGCAGGTCACGTCACAACAAGCAAAAGCGCCGCATTAATGGCGACAATGCTGAGGATACGGCAGTTAATGCCGGATTCAAAAGCTCTAAACCCAGTTAGCGGAAAAAGCCATTCAAAAGATATACTCCAGGGACGTCCAGTTTGGACCGAATACTCGACCGCTCATGCCAGATACATGCCACCCCCGAAAAACCAGCCAATCACACCAACAGGGATTGTTGGGTGTTCAAGCAGGCAGGCAAGTTAAATGCCGAAAGCAGAGACAAGGGGCTGCATAGCGATGATGAGGAGGAGCCCCGGCCGCCGAACAACAGTGGACAGAAAGGTTTTCCCCCACAAGTGCGGACGGTGAACATGATATACACAACCCACGTCCCCAAGAGGGAGCGGAAGCGTGTGCTAAGGGACGTATACGCGATGGAGCCAGTCGCCCCAAAGTTCAACCCATGGTCTTGCTACCCGATCACTTTTGATCGAAGGGACCACCCCACTTGCATCCGTCATGGTGGATTCGCCGCATTGGTTCTAGACCCAATTATTGACAGATTTCACCTCACTAGAGTCTTTATGGACGGCGGCAGCAGCCTGAACCTGCTTTATCAGGATACAGTGCGGAAAATGGGCATTGATCCCTCAAGGATTAAACCCACCAGAATGACCTTTAAAGGCGTCATACCAGGTGTAGAAGCCAACTGTACAGGCTCAGTTACACTCGAAGTGGTCTTCGGATCTCCGGATAATTTCCGAAGCGAGGAGTTAATCTTCGACATAGTCCCGTTCCGCAGTGGCTATCACGCACTGCTCGGGCGAACCGCATTTGCCAAGTTCAATGCGGTGCCGCACTACGCATACCTCAAGCTCAAGATGCCAGGCCCTCAAGGCATCATCACGGTCAGTGGAAATACCGAACGCTCTCTCCGGACGGAGGAGCACATGGCGGCTATCGCAGCGGAAGTACAAAGCAGCCTCTCAAGGCAATTCTCCAGTCCGGTCATTAAACGTCCGGACACCATCAAGCGCGCCCGGAATAACCTACACCAAGACCGCCCGACACGTTCAGAGCAAGCGTAACAATGCGGCCCCAACCCCAGCCCTCGCGAACTTGCGAAACCGGTGCTGCGCATACATAACTACGCTTTGGAAATACCATGGGCACAGGGGAGGGGCACCATCACGGCACGCCCGAGACACGGCTTAAACCGCACTAGGGGCTGCCGATTTCTTAATTTTCTCTTATTTTTAGGACTCCATTCTTCAGAAGGCTTGTCCGGCAGTACAATTGCCGCACAAACGATACAACCAGGGAAGCAGAAAGCTACGCCGCACTACGGAACTCTAAGGTGGTCTCTATAACGAGCAGTATACCTGTTTCGCATAACATTCCATAGCTCGCCCCTAGAAAGGACATATTTGATAGTCCCATCTTTTGCTTATCGCACTATTTGTATCGTTCTGCTTTGATCGCAGCTTCTTTAAATAAACAATGCATAGCTTCCGTCTATTATTCCATTACCTCTTTTTTACGAATATATGTTCATTAATGACATGTTGCACCCGTACACTTTGGTACGGCCAATACGCCAGGGGCTTAAGTACCCCACAACATGGTGTGAGAAGTCCGAACACTTTCACAAGTGCGGCACCCCGAACTTATAGCATTATATGCATCGGCTCCGAATCATGTCTTGGGTCAATAGTTGGGTTTGCCCGGCTCCTATGTTTTGGTACCTTACGTTCCGTTATATCGGCTAAGGTAGCACTAGGAGAACTACTGCGATTGTGCCCCAGTTGAGCTGGGCTAAGCACCTCAGTAGAGAAAGCTAAAACTGACTGTCATGATGAGGCGAGAGCTGGTCGCTGTTCGAGAGGTTTTCGAGTCCCTAAAGACTTATGCCGCTTAGAGCGAGGAGTCGCCTTTGTCCGACCTAGGCGTGGATAGCGCCCCGAACTCGGTCTTCCGAACACTAGGGGCTTCGCTGAAATTTAAAATTATAGAATTCTATGGCTAAGTGAGAGTGTTCAAGCATTATAGTTTGATTGCCTTGTTCGTTGTGTTGAGAGCCTCCCTCGAAGGACCCAAGAATGGGAAAAAGAGCGCTCATGTTTATCCCGAACACCCCAGCACTCGTGCCATGGGGGCAGAAGCCGACGACTCGCCATCTCTCAAATTTGATAAACGGCCGCACAGAAGGTAATATTTTAAATTCAAAAAGCATTGCTTAGCGCACATGAACAAGTTTTCAGCGCACAGGACAAAACGAGCGAGTTCACTGAAAAATTACATTCGTGGAACATTCATCCGCCATAAGGCGGGCACCCTTCAGAACTCCCTCATAATACATCTCGGGCTTGCGATGCTCCTTGCCCGGCGGTGGCCCGTCCTTCACAAGCTTCTCAGCATCCAGCTTGCCCCAGTGCACCTTCGCACGGGCAAGCGCCCTATGGGCACCCTCGATGCATACGGAGCGCTTGATGACTTCGAGCCTTGGACAGGCCTCCACCAGCCGCCTCACCAGCCTGAAGTAGCTCCCAGGCATGGCCTCTCCAGGCCACAGCCGGACTATGAGGCCCTTCATGGCCTGTTCGGCCACCTTATGGAGCTCGACCAGCTGTTTCAGCTGGTCGCTTAAGGGCACCGGGTGTTCGGCCTCAGCATACTGAGACCAGAACACCTTCTCCGTCGAGCTTCCCTCCTCGGCTCGGTAGAAGGCGGAAGCATCCGACACGCTACGGCGCAAGTCTGCGAATGCTCCTGGAGAGCTCCGGATTCGGGTAAGTGACAAGTAATTCACTTTTACGTGCTTGCTTTGCATAAAGAATGCCTTACCCGCCGCTATCTTTTTTATTGCCTCAACCTCCTCGAGGGCCTTCTGGGCTTCGGCCTTGGCAGACTTGGCATCTTCAATGGCCGTCGCAAGCTCAGACTCTCGCGTCTTCGAGTCAAGCTCCAAACTCTCATGTTTTTTCATGAGAGCCCGGAGCTCTTGCCGCACCTCGCCAACCTCTGTCTCATGCTTCTCCCGCTCGGTGCGCTCCGTGGCCACCCTCTTTTCGGCCTCGGACAACGCTTGCTTAAGGGTCGCCACCTCAGTTGTGGCCCCTACAATAGCCGCGTTAATCCTGTCACTTTTTGCAATTGCACCTTTCACATATTTCAATAAGGTATTTCTTACCTTCCTTCTCCTCGAGCTGCTGCTTGGCTAGGCCGAGCTCTTGCTCGGACCGCTCGAGGTTCTGCTTCAGCGTATCCACCTCCGCAGTCAGTGTGGCGGAGGCCAGCAATGAAGCTTGCATACGCATATTGACTTGATCATGTTAGACTCCTGCGAATGTTATTAGATCCTCTATTCGGCTTTTCTTTCCAAACGCCGAACAGAGCATCAGGGGCTACTGTCTATGCGGTAATATTTTTACATATTCTTTACTTACCTCAAAGCCTGTTAGAAGGCTGGCACAGGCTTCAGTCAGTCCGCTCTTGGCGGACTGAACCTTCTGGATCACCGCACTCATAATAGTGTGGTGCTCCTCGTCAATGGAGGCGTTGTTAAGCGTCTCCAGCAAACTGTCCGGTGCCTCCGGTTGGACGGAGGTCACCGGCTCGGTAGGCTTGCTCCTCTTGGAAGGAGGCTGCCTACCGGAGTCCGGAACCGTTGAAGGTTCCGGCGCGGTGTCCGGCTCAAGGCCAGACTTGGAGCCCTTGGGGGTTCTATCCCCTTTACGCCTGGAGTCTGGGAGGTTGCCTTGCGGCGCCTCCAGGACCACCTCCTCCTGGCTTGGAACCTGTTGGGACGCCACCTCGGCGCCATCCGTAGGGTGGGGGGAGGAAGCCGTCGGAAGCGAATTCAAATCCGACGAATCTAGGGAGCCGCTCGACGACTCGTCGAGCCCGGCCTTGGGCGGACTGCACAATCATGTTCGACGTAAGACCTAGCTCATGATGCCACTGTTGGGGAACGTAGCAGAATTTTAAAATTTTCTATGCAACACCAAGATCAATATATGGAGTCATCTAGCAACGAGGGAGAGGGGAGTGCATCTACATACCCTTGTAGATCGCGAGCAGAAGCGATCAAGAGAACGGGGTTGATGGAGTCGTACTCATCGTGATCCAAATCACCGATGACCTAGCGCCGAACGGACAACACCTCCGCGTTCAACACACGTACGGTTGGGAAGACGTCTCCTCCTTCTTGATCCAGCAAGGGAAGGAGAGGTTGAGGAGATCCAGCAGCACGACGGCGTGGTGGTGGAAGCAACGGTGATCTCGGCAGGGCTTCGCCAGGCTCCAACGAGAGAGAGAGGTGTTACGTGGGGAGAGGGAGGCGCCAGAGACTTGGTGCGGCTTCCCTCCCTCCCCCCCCCTATATATAGGGCCCCTAGGGGGGCGCCGGCCCTAGGAGATGGGATCTCCAAGGGGGGCGGCGGCCAAGGGGGGGCTTGCCCCCCAAGCCAAGTGGGGCGCCCCACCCCTAGGGTTTCCAACCCTAGGCGCAGGAGGAGGCCCATGGGGGGCGCACCAGCCCACCAGGGGCTGGTTCCCCTCCCACTTCAGCCCATGGGGCCCTCCGGGATAGGTGGCCCCACCCGGTGGACCCCCGGGACCCTTCCGGTGGTCCCGGTACAATACCGATTACCCCCAAAACTTTCTCGATGGCCGAAACTGGACTTCCTATATATAAATCTTCACCTCCGGACCATTCCGGAACTCCTCGTGACGTCCGAGATCTCATCCGGGACTCCGAACAACTTTCGGGTTACCGCATACTAATATCTCTACAACCCTAGCGTCACCGACTCTTAAGTGTGTAGACCCTACGGGTTCGGGAGACATGTAGACATGACCGAGACGACTCTCCGGTCAATAACCAACAGTGGGATCTGGATACCCATGTTGGCTCCCACATGTTCCACGATGATCTCATCGTATGAACCACGATGTAGAGGATTCAATCAATCCCGTATACAATTCCCTTTGTCAATCAGTACGTTACTTGCCTGAGATTCGATCGTCGGTATCCCAATACCTCGTTCAATCTCGTTATCGGCAAGTCACTTTACTCGTACCATAATGCATGATCCCGTGACCAAACACTTGGTCACATTGAGCTCATTATGATGATGCTTTACTGAGTGGGCCCAGAGATACCTCTCCGTCATACGGAGTGACAAATTCCAGTCTCGATCCGTGTCAACCCCACAGATACTTTCGGGGATACCTGTAGTATACCTTTATAGTCACCCAGATACGTTGTGACGTTTGGTACACCCAAAGCACTCCTACGGCATCCGGGAGTTACACAATCTCATGGTCTAAGGAAATGATACTTGACACTGGAAAACTCTAGCAAACAAACTACACGATCTTGTGGTATGCTTAGGGTTGGGTCTTGTCCATCACATCATTCTCCTAATGATGTGATCCCGTTATCAATGACATCCAATGTCCATAGTCAGGAAATCGTGACTATCTATTGATCAACGAGCTAGTTAACTAGAGGCTTACTAGGGACATGTTATGGTCTATGTATTCACACATGTATTATGATTTCCGGATAACACAATTATAGCATGAACAATAGACAATTATCATGAACAAGGAAATATAATAATAATCATTTTATTATTGCCTCTAGGGCATATTTCCAACACTTTTCCTACCAATCTATCCACCTAGGAGCGTGCACGTAATACTTTGTTTCGATAACTTATAGAGTTTTGCAATAAGTATGTGAGTTCTTTATGACTAATGTTCAGTCCATGGATTATACGCACTCTCACCCTTCCACCATTGCTAGCCTCTCTAGTATCGCACAACTTTCGCCGGTACCATAAACCCACCATATTCCTTCCTCGAAACAGCCATCATACCTACCTATTATCTCATTTCCATAGCCATTCCGAGATATATTGCCATGCAACTTTCCATCGTTCCGTTATTATGACACGCTTCATCATTGTCATATTGCTTGCATGATCATGTAGTTAACATTGTATTTGTGGCAAAGCCACCGTTCATAATTCTTCATACATGTCACTCATGCAACATTGCACATCCCGGTACACCGCCGGAGGCATTCACATAGAGTCATATTTTGTTCTAAGTATTGAGTTGTAATTCTTGAGTTGTAAGTAAATAAAGTGTGATGATCATCATTACTAGAGCATTGTCCCAAGTGAGGAAAGGATGATGGAGACTATGATTCCCCCACAAGTTGGGGTGAGACTCTGGACGAAAAAAATAAAAAAAGGCCAAAAAGAAAAAAGAAGAAGGCCCAAATAAAAAAATGAGAGAAAAAGAGAGAAGGGACAATGTTACTATCCTTTTTCCACACTTGTGCTTCAAAGTAGCACCATGTTCTTCATATAGAGAGTCTCCTATGATATCACTTTCATATACTAATGGGAAATTTTCATTATAGAACTTGGCTTGTATATTCCAATGATGGGCTTCCTCAAAATGCCCTAGGTCTTCGTGAGCAAACAAGTTGGATGCACACCCACTTAGTTTCTTTTGATGAGCCTTCATATACTTATAGCTCTAGTGCATCTGTTGCATGGCAATCCCTACTCACTCACATTGATATCTATTAATGGGCATCTCCATAGCCGGTTGATACGCCTAGTCGATGTCAGACTATCTTCTCCTTTTTGTCTTCTCCACAACCACCATTCTATTCCACCATAGTGCTATATCGATGGCTCATGCTCATATATTGCGTGAAGATTGAAAAAGTTTGAGAACATCCAAAGTATGAAACAATTGCTTGGCTTTTCATCAGGGTTGTGGATGATTTAAATATTTTGTGTGGTGAATATAGAGCATAGCCAGACTATATGATTTTGTAGGGATAACTTTCTTTGGCCATGTTATTTTGAGAAGACATAATTGCTTAGTTAGTATGCTTGAAGTATTATTATTTTTATGTCAATATTAAACTTTTATCTTGAATCTTATGGATCTGAATATTCATGCCACAATAAAGAAAAATTACATTGAGAAATATGTTAGGAAGCATTCCACATCAAAAATTCTTCTTTTATCATTTACCTACTCGAGGACGAGCAGGAATTAAGCTTGGGGATGCTTGATACATCTCCAACATATCTATAATTTTTGATTGCTCCATGCTATTATATTATCTATTTTTGATGTTAATGGGCTTTATTTTACACTTTTATATCATTTTTGGGACTAACCTACTAACTGGAGGCCCAGCCCAAATTGCTGTTTTTTGCCTATTTTAGGGTTTCGAAGAAAAGGATTATTAAACGGAGTCCAAAAGGAATGAAACCTTCGGGAACATGATTTTCTCAACAAACGTGATCCAGGAGACTTGGAGTGGCCGTCAAGAAACAAGGGAGGAAGGAACGAGGCAAGGGGCGTGCCTACCCCCCTGGGCACGCCCTCCCCCCTCGTGGGCCCTCCGTTGCTCCACCGATGTACTTCTTCCTCCTATATATATCCACGTACCCCCAAACATCTAGGAGCGCCACGAACACCTAATTCCACCGCCGCAACCTTCTGTACAGGAGATCCCATCTCGGGGCCTTTTCTGGAGCTCCGTCGGAGGGGGCATTGATCACGGAGGGCCTCTACATCAACTCCATGGCCTCTCGAGTGATGTGTGAGTAGTTTACTTCAGACCTACGGGTCCATAGTTATTAGCTAGATGGCTTCTTATTTCTCTTTGGATCTCAATACAAAGTTCTCCTCGATTTTCTTGGAGATCTATTCGATGTAATCTTCTTTTGCGGTGTGTTTGTCGAGATCCGATGAATTGTGGGTTTATGATCCAGATTATCTATGAACAATATTTGATTCTCCTCTGAATTCTTTTATGTATGATTTGTTTATCTTTGCAAGTCTCTTCGAATTATCAGTTTGGTTTGGCCTACTAGATTGATCTTTCTTGCAATGGAAGAAGTGCTTATCTTTGGGTTCAATCTTGCGGTGTTCGATCCCAGTGACAGAAAGGGAACCGATACGTATTGTATTGTTGCCATCGAGGATAAAAAGATGGAGTTTATATCATATTGCATAAGTTTATCCCTCTACATCATGTCATCTTCCTTAAAGCATTACTCTGTTCTCTTGAACTTAATACACTAGATGCATGCTGGATAGCGGTCGATGTGTGGAGTAATAGTAGTAGATGCAGGCAGGAGTCGGTCTACTTGTCTCGGACGTGATGCCTATATACATGATCATACCTAGATATTCTCATAATATGCTCAATTCTATCAATTGCTCGATAGTAATTCGTTCACCCACCGTAATACTTATGCTCTTGAGAGAAGCCACTGGTGAAACCTATGGCCCCCGGGTCTATCTTCCATCATATTAATCTTCCAATACTTAGTTATTTCCTTTGCCGTTTATTTTACTTTGCATCTTTATTTCTCTTTATCATAAAAATACCAAAAATATTATCTTATCATATCTATCAGATCTCACTCTCGTAAGTGACCGAGAAGGGCTTGACAACCCCTTTATCGTGTTGGTTGCGAGGTTCTTATTTGTTTGTGTAGGTGCGTGGGACTTGAGCATGATCTCCTACTGGATTGATACCTTGGTTCTCAAAAACTGAGGGAAATACTTATGCTGGTTTACTTCATCACCCTTTCCTCTTCAAGGGAAAACCAATGCAGTGCTCAAGAGGTAGCAGGGGGTACGTGGACACACTCTCCCCCTCTTGTTGCTATGCATCTCCTAGATAGATCTTTCGTGATCGTAGGAAAAATTTTGAAATTGCATGCTACGTTCCCCAACAGTGGCATCAGAGCCAGGTCAATGCGTAGATGATATGCATGAGTAGAACACAAAGAGTTGTGGGCAATAATAGTCATACTGCTTACCACCAACGTCTTATTTTGATTCGGCGGTACTGTTGGATGAAGCGGCCCAGACCAACATTACATGACCATGTTCATGAGACCGGTTCTACCGATGTGCTTTTGCACATAGGTGGCTGGCGGGTGTTTGTTTCAACAACTTTAGTTGAATCGAATTTGACTACGGTCGGTCCTTGTTGAAGGTTAAAACAACACACTTGACGAAATATCATTGTGGTTTTGATGGGTAGGTAAGAACGGTTCTTGCAAGAAGCCCGTAGCAGCCACGTAAAACTTGCAACAACAAAGTAGAGGATGTCTAACTTGTTCTTGCAGGGCTTGTTGTGATGTGATATGGTCAAGATGTGATGAGATATAAATTGTTGTATGAGATGAACATGTTTTGTAAAAGTTATCGGCAACTGGCAGGAGCCTTATGGTTGTCGCTTTATTGTATGAAATGCAATCGCCATGTAATTGCTTTACTTTATCACTAAGTGGTAGCGATAGTCGTAGAAGCAATAGTTAGCGAGACGATAATGACGCTACGATGGAGATCAAGGTGTCAAGCCGGTGATGATCGAGATCATGACGGTGCTTTGGAGATGGAGATCAAAGGCACAAGAAGATGATGGCCATATCATGTCACATATTTTGATTGCATGTGATGTTTATCTTTTATGCATCTTATTTTGCTTAGTACGGCGGTATCATTATAAGATGACCCCTCACTAAATTTCAAGGTATAAGTGTTCTCCCTGAGTATGCACCATTGTTACAGTTCGTCGTGCCGAGACACCACGTGATGATCGGGTGTGATAAGCTCTACGTTCACATACAACGGGTGCAAGCCAGTTTTACACGTGCAGAATACTCGGGTTAAACTTGACGAGCCTAGCATATGCAGATATGGCCTCGGAACACTGAGACCGAAAGGTCGAACGTGAATCGTATAGTAGATATGATCAACATAGAGATGTTCACCATTGAAAACTACTCCATCTCACGTGATGATCGGACATGGTTTAGTTGATATGGATCATGTGATCATTTAGATGACTAGAGGGATATCTATCTAAGTGTAAGTTCGTAAGTAATATGATTAATTGAACTTTAATTTATCATGAACTTAGTCCTAATATTTTTTTCATATCTATATTGTTGTAGATCAATGGCCCTTGTGAATTTTAATGTGTTCCTAGAGAAAGCTAAGTTGAAAGATGATGGTAGCAACTACACGAACTGGGTCCATAACTTGAGGATTATCC
The DNA here is from genome assembly GCF_003073215.2 of Triticum urartu. Classification (NCBI taxonomy): domain Eukaryota; kingdom Viridiplantae; phylum Streptophyta; class Magnoliopsida; order Poales; family Poaceae; genus Triticum; species Triticum urartu. The sequence goes on along the minus strand of NC_053022.1, from coordinate 555,475,337 downwards.
TCATTGCTGCACAAAAGAATTACGTCCTGGTAGCACCGCTAATTGCAAGACCCGCTGCAGGAGCAACTCCGGACGTTATGAACGTCTAGCAGACTAAAGCTGATGACTACTCGATAGTTCAATGTGCCATGCTTTACGGCTTAGAATCGGGACTGCAAAGACGTTTTGAGCGTCATGGAGCATATGAGATGTTCCATGAGTCGAAGTTAATATTTCAAGAAAATGTCTGAGTTGAGAGATATGAAGTCTCCAACAAGTTCTATAGCTGCAAGATGGAGGAGAACAATTCCATCAGTGAACAAATACTCAGAATGTCTGGGTACCATAACCACTTGACTCAGCTGGGAGTTAATCTTCCTAATGATAGTGTCATTGACAGAGTTCTTCAATAACTGCCACCAAGATATAAAGGCTTCGTGATGAACTATAACATGCAAGGGATGGAAAAGACAATTCCCGAGCTCTTCGCGATGCTAAAGGCTGCGGAGGTAGAAATCAAGAATGAGCATCAAGTGTTCATGGTTAACAAGACCACTAGTTTCAAGAAAAGGGGAAAAGGGAAGAAGGGGAACTTCAAGAAGAATAGCAAGCAAGTTGCTGCTCCCGGGAAGAAGCCCAAGTCTGGACCTAAGCCTGAAACTGAGTGCTTCTACTGCAAAGGGACTGGTCACTGGAAGCGGAACTGCCCCAAGTATTTGGTGGATAAGAAGGATGGCAAAGTGAAAGGTATATTTGATATATGTTATTGATGTGTACCTTACTAATGCTCGTAGTAGCGCCTGGGTATTTGATACTAGTTCTGTTGCTCACATTTGCAACTCGAAACAGGGGCTACGGATTAAACGAAGAATGGCTAAGGACGAGGTGACAATGCACGTCGGAAATGGTTCCAAGGTTGATGTGATCGTCGTCGGCACGCTACCTCTACATCTACCTTCGGGATTAGTTTTAGACCTGAATAATTGTTATTTGGTGCTAGCGTTGAGCATGAACATTATAGCTGGATCTTGTTTGATGCGAGAGGGTTATTCATTTAAATCAGAGAATAATGGTTGTTCTATTTATGTGAGTAATACCTTTTATGGTCATGCACCCTTGATGAGTGGTCTATTTTGTTGAATATCGATCGTATTGATACACATATTCATAATATTGAAGCCAAAAGATGCAAAGTTAATAATGATAGTGCAACTTATTTGTGGCACTGCCATTTAGGTCATATTGGTGTAAAGCGCATGAAGAAACTCCATGCCGATGGGATTTTGGAATCACTTGATGCTTGCGAACCATGCCTCATGGGCAAGATGACTAAGACTCCGTTCTCCGGAACAATGGAGCGAGCCACCGACTTATTGGAAAGAATACATACTGATGTATGCAGTCCAATGAGTGTTGAGCCTCGCGGCGGGTATCATTATTTTCTAACCTTCACAGATGATTTGAGCAGATATGGGTATATCTACTTAATGAAACATAAGTCTGAAACATTTGAAAAGTTCAAAGAATTTTAGAGTGAAGTGGAAAATCATCGTAACAAGAAAATCAAGTTTCTACGATCTGATCGTGGAGGTGAATATTTGAGTTACGACTTTGGTCTTCATTTCAAACAATGTGGAATAGTTTCACAACTCACGCCACCTGGAACACCATGGCGTAATGGTGTGTCCGAACATCGTAATCGTACTTTATTTGATATGGTGCGATCTATGATGTCTCTTACCGATTTACCACTATCGTTTTGGGGTTATGCTTTAGAGACGGCTGCATTCACGTAAAATAGGGCACCATCTAAATCCATTGAGACGACGCCATATGAACTGTGGTTTAGCAAGAAACCTAAGCTGTTGTTTCTTAAAGTTTGGAGCTGCGATGCTTATGTGAAAAGGCTTCAACCTGATAAGCTCGAACCCAAATCGGAGAAATGTGTATTCATAGGATACCCAAAGGAAACTGTTGGTTACACCTTCGATCACAGATTCGAAGGCAAGCTATTCGTTGCTAAGAATGGATCCTTTCTAGAGAAGGAGTTTCTCTCGAAAGAAGTGAGTGGGAGGAAAGTAGAACTTGATGAGGTAATTGTACCTTCTCCCGAATTGGAAAGTGGTTCATCACAGAAATCAGTTCCAGTGATGCCTACACCAATTAGTGAGGAAGTTAATGATGATGATCATGAAACTTCAGATCAAGTTACTACCAAACCTTGTAGGTCAACCAGAGTACGTTCCGCACCAGAGTGGTATGGTAATCCTGTTCTGGAAGTCATGTTACTTGACCATGACGAACCTACGAACTATGAAGAAGCGATGATGAGCCCATATTCCGCAAAATGGCTTGAGGCCATGAAATCTGAGATGGGATCCATGTATGAGAACAAAGTGTGGACTTTGGTTGACTTGCCCGATGATCGGCAAGCCATAGAGAATAAATGGATCTTCAAGGAGAAGACTGATGCTGACGGTAATGTTACTGTCTAAAAAGCTCGACTTATTGCGAAAGGTTTTCGACAAGTTCAAGGAGTTGACTATGATGAGAACTTCTCACCCATAGCGATGCTTAAGTCTGTCCGAATCATGTTAGCAATTGCCACATTTTATGATTATGAAATCTAGCAAATGGATGTCAAAACTGCATTCCTTAATGGATTTCTTAAAGAAGAGTTGTACATGATGCAACCAGAAGGTTTTGTCGATCCTAAAGGTGCTAACAAAGTGTGCAAGCTCTAGTGATCCATTTATGGACTGGTGCAAGCCTCTCGGAGTTGGAATATATGCTTTGATAGTGTGATCAAAGCATATGGTTTTATACAGACTTTTGGAGAAGGTTGTTGCTACCTCTTGAGCACTGTGTTGGTTTTCCCTTGAAGAGGAAAGGATGATGCAACAAAGTAGCGTAAGTATTTCCCTCAGTTTTTGAGAACCAAGGTATCAATCCAGTAGGAGGCCACACGCAAGTCCCTCATACCTACACAAACAAATAAGAACCTCGCAACCAACACGATAAAGGGGTTGTCAATCCCTTCACGGTCACTTACGAGAGTGAGATCTCATAGAGATAATAATGATAAGATAAATATTTTTGGTATTTTTATGATATAGATTGAAAGTAAAGATTGCAAAGTAAAATATAGATTGGAAACTTATATGATGGAAGATAGACCTGGGGGCCATAGGTTTCACTAGTGGCTTCTCTCAAGATAGCATAAGTATTACGGTGGGTGAACGAATTACTATCGAGCAATTGATAGAAAAGCGAATAATTATGAGAATATCTAGGCATGATCATGTATATAGGCATCACGTCCGTGACAAGTAGACCGACTCCTGCCTGCATCTACTACTATTACTCCACACATCGACTGCTATCCAGCATGCATCTAGAGTATTAAGTTCATAAGAACAGAGTAACGCATTAGGTAAGATGACATGATGTAGAGGGATAAACTCAAGCAATATGATATAAAACCCATCTATTTATCCTTGATGGCAACAATACAATACGTGTCATTTCCCTTTCTGTCACTGGGATCGAGCACCGCAAGATTGAACCCAAAGCTAAGCACTTCTCCCATTGCAAGAAAGATCAATCTAGTAGGCCAAACCAAACTGATAATTCGAAGAGACTTGCAAAGATAACCAATCATGCATAAAAGATTTTAGAGAAGAGTCAAATATTGTTCATAGATAGACTTGATCATAAACCCACAATTCATCGGATCTTGACAAATACGTCACAAAAAGAGTTACATCGAATAGATCTCCAAGAAGATCGAGGAAAACTTTGTATTGAGATCCAAAGAGAGAGAAGAAGCCATCTAGCTAATAACTATGGACCCGAAGGTCTGAAGTAAACTACTCAGACATCATCGGAGGGGCCATGGGGTTGATGTAGAGGCCCTCCGTGATCGATGCCCCTCCGGCGGAGCTCTGGAAAAGGCCCCAAGATGGGATCTCTTGGGTACAGAAGGTTGCGGCGATAGAAATAGGGTTCCGTGGTGCTCCTGGATGTTTTCGGAGTAAGTGAACATGTATAGGAGGAAGTAGTAGGTCGGTTGAGCCACGAGGGGCCCACGAGAGGGGAGGGCACCCCCACGGGGGTAGGCGCGCCCCCTGCCTCGTGGACACCTCGTTCGTTTCTTGACGTCCACTCCAAGTCCTCTGGATCACGTTTGTTCCAAAAATCACGCTCCCAAAGGTTTCATTCCGTTTGGACTCCGTTTGATATTCCTTTTCTGTGAAACACTGAAATAGGCAAAAAAACAGCAATTTGCACTGGGCCTTGGGTTAATAGGTTAGTCCCAAAAATAATACAGAAGTGTAAAATAAAGCCCATTAACATCCAAAACAGATAATATAATAGCATGGAACAATCAAAGTTATTGATACATTGGAGACGTATCAAGCATCCCCAAGCTTAATTCCTGCTCGTCCTCGAGTAGGTAAATGATAAAAACAGAATTTTTGATGTGGACTGCTTTCTAGCATGTTCTTCAGTGTATTTTTCTCTATTGTGGCATGAATGTTCAGCTCCGAAAGAATTAAGATAAAAGTTTATTGTTGACATAAAAATAGTAATACTCCAAGTATGCTAACCAAGCAATTATGTCTTATCAAAATACCATAGCCAAAGAAAACTTATCCCTACAAAATCATATAGTTTGGCCATGCTTCATTTTCTTCACACAAAATTCTCCCATCATGCACAACCCCGATGACAAGACAAGCAATTGTTTCATACTTAGCCTTTTCAAACTCTTTCAACTTTTATGCAATATATGAGCGCGAGCCATGGACATAGCACTATAGGTGGAATAGAATATGATGATTGAGGTTGTGTGAGAAGACAAAAAGGGAGAAAGTCTCACATTGACGTGGCTAATCAATGGGCTATGGAGATGCCCACCGATTGATGTCAATGCAAGGAATAGGGATTGCCATGCAACAGATGCACTAGAGCTATAAATATATGAAAGCTCATCAATGAAACTAAGTGGGTGTGCATCCAACTTGCTTGCTCACGAAGACCTAGGGCATTTGAGGAAGCCCATCATTGGAATATACAAGCCAAGTTCTATAATGAAAAATTCCCACTAGTATATGAAAGTGACAAAATAAGAGACTCTCTATCATGAAGATCATGGTGCTACTTTGAGGCACAAGTGTGGAAAAAGGATAGTAACATTGTCCCTTCTCTCTTTCTCTCTCTCTCTCTCTATCTCTTTTGTTTGGGCCTTCTTCTTTTATATATATATACATATTCGTCCGGAGTCTCATCCCGACTTGTGGGGGAATCATAGTCTCCATCATCCTTTCCTCACATGGGACAATGCTCTAATGATGATTATCACACTTTTATTTACTTACAACTCAAGAATTACAACTTGATACTTAGAACAAAATATGACTCTATGTGAATGCCTCCGGCGATGTACCGGGATTGCGATTAATCAAGAGTGACATGTATGAAAAATTAAGCATGGTGGCTTTGCCACAAATACGATGTCAACTACATGATCATGCAAAGCAATATGACAATGATGATGCATGTCATAATAAATGGAACGGTGGAAAGTTGCATGGCAATATATCTCAGAATGGCTATGGAAATGCCATAATAGGTAGGTATGGTGGCTGTTTTGAGGAAGATATAAGGAGGCTTATGTGTGATAGAGCGTATCATATCACGGGGTTTGGATGCACCGACGAAGTTTGAACCAACTCTCAAGGTGAGAAAGGGCAATGCACGGTACCGAAGAGGCTAGCAATGATGGAAGGGTGGGAGTGCGTATAATCTATGGACTCAACATTAGTCATAAAGAACTCACATAACTATTGCAAAAATCTACAAGTCATCAAAACCAGGCACTATGCGCATGCTCCTAGGGGGATAGATTGGTAGGAAAAGACCATCGCTCGTCCCCGACCGCCACTCATAAGGAAAGCAATCAAAGAATACCCCATGCTTCAAATTTGTCACACAATTTTTACCATACGTGCATGCTACGGGACTTGCCAACTTCAACACAATTATTCATCAATTTCACAATTACTCAACTAGCACACCTCTAATATTACCACCTTTACATCTCAAAACAACTATCAAGCATCCAACTTCTCTTAGCATTTAAGATTTATAACCAAAGTGAATTACCATGTTGTTCTAAAGGACTCTCAAAATGATATAAGTGAAGCATGATAGATCAATTATTTCTATAAAATAGAACCACCGTCGTGCTCTAAAAGATATAAGCGAAGCACTAGAGCAAAAATTATCCAACTCAAAAGATATAAGTGAAGCACATAGAGTATTCTAATAAATTCCAATTCATGTGTGTCTCTCAAAAAAGGTGTGTACAGCAAAGATGATTGTGGTAAACTAAAAATCAAAGACTCAAATCATACAAGACGCTCCAAGCAAAACACATATCATGTGGCGAATAAAAATATAGCTCCAAGTAAAGTTACCGATGGACGAAGACGAAAGAGGGGATGCCTTCCGGGGCATCCCCAAGCTTAGGCTTTTGGTTGTCCTTGGATTTTACCTTGGGGTGCCTTGGGAATCCCCAAGCTTAGGCTCTTTCCACTCCTTGTTCCATAATCCATTAAATCTTTATCCAAAACTTGAAAACATCACAACACAAAACTTAAAGGAAAATCTCGTGAGCTCCGTTACTAAAAGGAAACAAACCACCACTTCAAGGTACTGTAATGAACTCATTCTTTATTTATATTGGTGTTAAAACTATTGTATTCCAACTTTTCTATGGTTCATAAACTCTATTACTAGCCATAGATTCATCAAAATAAGCAAACAACACACGAAAAACAGAATCTGTCAAAAACAGAACAGTCTGTAGTAATATGTAGGTTTCGAATACTTCTGGAACCCCAAAAATTCGAAAATAAATTTCTGGACGTGACGAATTTATCTATTATTCATCTTCAAAAAGAATTAACTAAATAGCACTCTCCAGTAAAAAAATGGCAGCAAATCTCGTGAGCGCTAAAGTTTCTGTTTTTTACAGCAAGATCGCAAAGACTTTCTCCAAGTCTTCCCAAAGGTTCTACTTGGCACAAACACTAATTAAAAGCATAAAACCACATCTAAGAGAGGCTAGATGAATTATTTATTACTAAACAGAATCAAAAAGCAAGAAACAAAAATAAAATTGGGTTGCCTCCCAACAAGCGCTATCATTTAACGCCCCTAGCTAGGCATAAAAGCAAGGATAGATCTAGGTATTATCATCTTTGGTGTGCAATCCATAAGTGGCTCTCATAATAGATTCATAAGGTAATTTAATTTTATTTCTAGGAAAGTGTTCCATGCCCTTCCTTAACGGAAATTGGAATCTAATATTCCCTTCCTTCATATCAATAATTGCACCAATAGTTCTAAGGAAAGGTCTACCAAGAACAATAGGACATGTAGGATTGCAATCTATATCAAGGACAATGAAATCTACGGGCACATAATTCCTATTTGCAACAATAAGAACATCATTAATTCTTCCCATAGGTTTCTTAATGGTGGAATCCGCAAGATGCAAGTTTAAAGAACAATCATCAAATTCATGGAAACCTAGAAAATCACACAAAGTTTTAGGAATCATGGAAACACTAGCACCCAAATCACATAAAGAAAAGCATTCATGATCTTTAATCTTAATTTTAATAGTAGGTTCCCACTCATCATGAAGTTTTATAGGGATAGAAATTTCCAATTCAAGTTTTCTTCATAAGATTGCATTAAAGCATCAACGATATGTTTAGTAAAAGCTTTATTTTGACTATAATCATGCGGAGAATTTAGCATGGATTGAAACAAGGAAATACAATCTATTAAAGAACAATTATCATAATTAAATTCCTTGAAATCCAAGATAGTGGGTTCATTGCTATTTAAAGTTTTAACCTCTCCAATCCCACTTTTATCAATTTTTGCATCAAGATCTAAAAACTCCAAATCATTGGGACACCTTCTAACTAAAGTTGACTCATCTCCAGTCCCATCATTATCAAGATTCATATTAAAAACAAAGATTTAAATGGGGACACATCAATAACTTTTAGATCTTTATCTTTATTATCATGGAAACTAGAAGAACACTCTTTCACAAAGCAATTTTTTTAGCACGCATCCTAGCGGTTCTTTCTTTGCACTCATCAATGGAAATTCTCATAGCTTTGAGAGACTCATTGATATCATGCTTAGGTGGAATAGATCTAAGTTTAAAAGAATCAACATCAAGAGAAATTCTATCCACGTTCCTAGCCAACTCATCAATCTTAGACATTTTTTCTTCAATCAAAGCATTGAAACTCTTTTGCGAACTAATAAAATCTTTAATATTAGATTCAAAATCAGAGGGCATCTTATTATAATTTCCATAATAATTTTTGTAGGGATTACCATAATTATTAGAGGAATTACTAGGAAACAGCCTAGGATTAAAATTACCTCTATACGCGTTATTGCCAAAATTGTTCCTACCAACAAAATTCACATCCATAGATTCATTATTATTCTCAATCAAAGTAGACAAAGGCATATCATTAGGATTAGAAGAAACACTTTTATTAGCAAACAATTTCATAAGCTCGTCCATCTTTCCACTCAAAACATTGATTTCTTCTATAGCATGCACCTTTTTACTAGTAGATCTTTCAGTATGCCATTGAGAATAATTAACCATAATATTTTCTAGGAGTTTAGTAGCTTCTCCTAAAGTGATTTCCATAAAAGTGCCTCCCGCGGCCGGATCTAAAAGATTTCTAGAAGCAAAGTTCAATCCGGCATAAAAAATTTGTATAATCATCCAAAGATTCAAACCATGTGTAGGGCAATTACGTATCATTAATTTCATCCTCTCCCAAGCTTGTGCAACATGTTCATGATCAAGTTGCTTAAAATTCATAATATCGCTTCTAAGAATGATGATCTTAGCGGGAGGAAAATACTTACAGATAAAAGCATCTTTGCACTTATTCCATGAATCGATACTATTTTTAGGCAAAGACGAAAACCAAGTTTTAGCATGATCTCTAAGGGAAAACGGGAATAGCTTCAGTTTGACAATATCATTATACACATCTTTCTTCTTTCGCATATCACACGAATCAACAAAGATGTTTAGATGGGTAGCGGCATCTTCACTAGGAAGGCCGGAAAACGGATCTTTCATGACAAGAGTCAGCAAAGCAGCATTAATTTCACAAGATTCAGCATCGGTAAGAGGAGAAATCGGAGTGCTAATAAAATCATTATTGTTGGTATTGGAAAAGTACACAATTTAGTATTATCTTGAGCCATCATGACGAGCAACCAATCCAACACACAAGAAAACAAGAAACAAGCAAAAAGAGACGGACTAGAAAAGAGAAGGGGAATGGAAAAGGAGGGCGAATAAAACGGCAAGGGTGAAGTGGGGGAGAGGAAAACGAGAGGAAAATGGCAAATAATGTGATACGCCCATTTTGCATCATGCTTTTATATCGATATTTATTGCATTATGAGCTGTTATTACACATTATGTCACAATACTTATGCCTATTCTCTCTTATTTTACAAGGTTTAGATGAAGAGGGAGAATGCCGGCAGCTGGAATTCTGGGCTGGAAAAGGAGCAAATATTAGAGACCTATTCTGCACAGCTCCAAAAGTCTTGAAACTTCACGGAAGTCATTTCTGGAATTAATAAAAAATACTGGAGAAAGAATCCACCAGAGGGGGCCCACACCCTGGCCATGAGGCTGGAGGGCGCGCCCCCTGCCTCGTGGGCCCCCTGGTGGCCCTCTGATGCCCATCTTCTGCTATATGAGGTCTTTCGTCCGAGAAAAAATCATAAGCAAGCTTACGGGATGAAACTCTGCCGCCACGAGGCGGAACCAATCTAGGGCTCCGGCAGAGCTGTTCTGCAGGGGAAACTTCCCTCCGGAAGGGGGAAATGATCACCATCGTCATCACCAACGATCCTCTCATCGGGAGGGGGTCAATCTCCATCAACATCTTCACCAGCACCATCTCATCTCAAACCCTAGTTCATCTCATGTATCCAATCTTTGTATCAAAACCTCAGATTGTTACCTGTGGGTTGCTAGTAGTGTTGATTACTCATTGTACTTGATGCTAGTTGGTTTACTTGGTGGAAGATCATATGTTCAGATCCATTATGCATATTAATACCCCCTCTGATTATGAACATGAATATGCTTTGTGAGTAGTTACGTTTGTTCCTGAGGACATGGGAGAAGTATTGCTATAAGTAGTCATGTGAATTTGGTATTCGTTCGATATTTTGATGAGATGTATATTGTGGTCCCTCTAGTGGTGTTATGTGAATGTCGACTACATGACACTTCATGATTATTTGGGCCTAGAGGGAGGCATTGGGAAGTACTAAGTAGATGATGGGTTGCTAGAGTGATAGAAGCTTAAACCCTAGTTTATGAGTTGCTTCGTAAGGGGCTGATTTGGATCCATATGTTTCATGTTATGGTTAGGTTTACCTTAATATTTCTGTTGTAGTTGCGGATGCTTGCAATGGGGGTTAATCATAAGTGGGATGCTTGTCCAAGTAAGGGCAGTACCCAAGCACCGGTCCACCCACATATCAAATTATCAAAGTACCGAACGCGAATCATATGAACGTGATGAAAACTAGCTTGACGATAATTCCCATGTGTCCTCGGGAGCGCTTTCCTTCATATAAGAGTTTGTCCAGGCTTGTCCTTTGCTATAAAAAGGATTGGGCCATCTTGCTGCACCTTATTTACTTTTATTACTTGCTACTCGTTACAAATTACCTTATCACAAAACTATCTGTTACCGATAATTTCAGTGTTTGCAGAGAATACCTTAATGAAAATTGCTTATCATTTCCTTCTGCTCCTCGTTCGGTTTGACACTCTTACTTATCAAAAAGGCTAGGATAGATCCCCTACACTTGTGGGTCATCAAGACTCTTTTCTGGCGCCGTTGCTGGGGAGTGAAGCGCCTTTGATAGGTGGAATTTGGTAAGGAAAACTTTATATAGTGTGCTGAAATTTACTGTCACTTGTTACTATGGAACATAATCCTTTGAGGGGCTTGTTTGGGGTACCTTCACCCCGACCAGTAGAGCAAAGAGTTGCTCCTCAACCTACTGAACCTACTGAAAATGTTTACTTTGAAATTCCTTCAGGTATGATAGAGAAACTTCTAGCTAATCCTTTTACAGGAGATGGAACACTACATCCCAATTTACACCTAATCTATATGGATGAAGTTCAGGGGCGGAGCCAGGATTTTGGTGTAGGGGGGCCAAGTCAAGTTCATAACTTTCTTTCTGGACCGTAAAAATACCATCATCATACTGTAGTATGCGCTACACGCTACAAAACATGGATAGAACTGTATGAGTTTACATCTACCTCTACAATTGTCAATAAGATGACAAAAATCAATAATTTCACGGTAAGAGAACTTACCTGCTAATTTTTTTAACGGATATGATCATGCAATGCCGAAGTAAGTCTCCCGTTTGGTGCTTGAAAGTAGATTGATATTTAGAGTGTTTGGGGGCACTTCCTACCTGATATGGTCCCTTAGATATATAGAAATGTCGCTTGTCCAGTGCCAACTCCCATTTTGACATGTTTTTTTCTTGTTCTGCAACATTTACCATGTCTGTCGTATCTTGATTGTGAGTGTCAATTAGACTGGGGTTTGTAATTTGCGCATCAGGCTCATTAAGAATTTTAGTAGGTTGAGAACTTGAAGCAATTTTCTTAAAAAATGAATCATTCTTAATGGCGTTTGGTGGCGATTTTCTCTTTATAGCCGCCGAATTGCAATCTCGCAATTAGCTATATTGGACAGGTTGTACATAGGAAAATTTTGCATCAGAAATAAGAATTCATACAAGATAATTTACATCAAGATCACGATAATTTGTAGGACACATACAAGATAGGAATTCTTCATAAAATTATAGCATCACAAATCATACAACCGAAACAAATAAACGACTAGAATCTGATGTATAAGTTCAACAATGGTACGGGATGAGGATTGAGATTAGTATATGCATGGTGTGTTCTGTGTTGTACTGATGTGTTAAACACTTAAACCTTGGACTCTTGGCTACTTTCCACTAGTTGGATCTGAAAGAATTGACAAGCGAAGAAGACTGCGTGTTGCGCCGTCACCGTATGAATAGGATCGGGCCGATCGGCAGTAGCAGGGCATGGAACGGCGGTGACTAATTTATTTCGCGTACTAATCCACGTATATAGGCTAATGACACGAGAACGCAACGCCCAGAGGCCAGGAGACCAGAGCGAATTGCCCATCCTGGCCACTAGTGGGCTTCACATGGGCCTTTTCCCTTTTTCTAAAATTAGCCTCGAGAGATAGGGGCGAGTATGTATAAATCTGAGGAATATGTGCGTTCGTATAACCGATTACGTAGCATCGCTTGATCGTTAGGGGGGGCAGGCCCCTGCTCGCCCCCCTGTCTTCGCCACTGATGAAGTTTGTGGATTATTTAAGCTTGCAGGTATGCCCGAGGATGTTATCAAGAAGAAGGTCTTCCCTTTATCTTTTAAGGGAGATGCATTGATATGGTATAGGCTATGTGATGATATGGGATCATGGGACTACAAGCGATTGAAATTGGAATTTCATCAGAAGTTTTATCCTATGCATCTTGTTCATCGTGATCATAATTATATATATAATTTTTGGCCTCGCGAAGGAGAAAGCATAGCTCAAGCTTGGGGGAGGCTTAAGTCAATGTTATATTCATGCCCCAATCATGAGCTCTAAAGAGAAATGATTATTCAAAAAATTTATGCTCAGCTTTCTCTCAGTAATCGCTCCATGCTCGATACTTCTTGTACTGGATCTTTTATGATGAAGACTATTGAATTCAAATGGGATTTATTGGAAAGAATTAAAGCAACTCTAAAGATTGGGACCTCGACGAAGGTAAGGAGTCAGGTATAACACCTAAGTTTGATTGTGTTAAATCGTTTATGGATACCGATGCTTTCCGTGAATTTAGCACTAAATATGGACTTGACTCTGAGATAGTAGCTTCTTTCTGTGAATCCTTTGCTACTCATGTTGATCTCCCTAAGGAGAAGTGGTTTAAATATAATCCTCCCATTGAATTAAAAGTAGTTGCACCTATTAATGTTGAAGAAAAGACTATCACTTATAATGATCCTGTTGTTCATGCTGCTTATATTGAGAAGCCACCTTTCCCTGTTAGAATAAAGGATCATGCTAAAGCTTCAAGTGTAGTCAACAAAAGTAATATTAAGACACCTAAACCCCCTGAGAAAATTAAATTTGAACCTAAAATTGCTATGGTTAAAGATCTCTTGGCCGATAATATTGATGGGCATGTTATTTACTTCTGTAATGAAGCTGCTAGAATTGCTAGACCTGATGCTAAAAATAAACATAGTCCTGTTGTCGGCATGCCTGTTATTTCCGTTAAAATAGAAGATCATTGTTATCATGGCTTATGTGATATGGATGCTAGTGCAAGTGCAATACCTCATTCCTTATACAAAGAAATTATGCATGATATTTCACCTCCTGAGATAGAAGAGATTGATGTTACAATTAAGCTTGCCAATAGAGATACTATTTCACCAGTTGGGATTGTTAGAGATGTTGAAGTCTTGTGTGGAAAAGTTAAATATCCTGCTGATTTTCTTGTTCTTGGTTCCCCACAAGATGACTTTTGTCCCATTATATTTGGTAGACCCTTCTTGAATACTGTTAATGCTAAGATAGACTGCAACAAGGATATTGTTTCTGTTGGTTTAGGGGATATGTCTCATGAGTTTAATTTTGCTAAATTTCGTAGACAACCCCATGATAAAGAATTGCCTAGTAAAGATGAAATTATTGGTCTTGCTTCTATTGTTGTGCCTCATACTGATCCTTTAAAACAATATTTGCTAGACCATGAAAATGATATGTTTATGAATGAAAGAAGGGAAATAGATGAAGTATTCTTTAAACAGGGACCTATTCTGAAACACAACTTGCCTGTTGAAATCCTAGGGGATCCTCCTCCACCCAAGGGTGATCCCGTGTTTGAGCTTAAACCATTGCCTGATACTCTTAAATATGCTTATCTTGATGAAAAGAAGATATATCATGTTATTATTAGTACTAACCTTTTAGAGCACGAAGAAGAGAGATTATTGAAAACTCTAAAGAAGCATCGTGCTACTATGGGATATACTCTTGATGATCTTAAGGGCATTAGTCGCACTCTATGTCAACACAAAATAAATTTGGAGAAAGACGCCAAACCAGTTATTAATCACCAACGACGGCTAAACCTAAGATGAAAGAAGTGGTAAGAAAGGAAATATTAAAGCTCCTTGAAGCAGGTATAATTTATCCTGTTGCTGATAGTCAGTGGGTAAGTCATGTCCATTAAGTCCCTAAGAAGGGAGGTATTACTGTCGTTCCTAATGATAAAGATGAATTGATTCCGCAAAGAATTATTACAGGTTATAGGATGGTAATTGATTTCCGCAAATTAAATAAAGCTACTAAAAAAGATCATTACCCTTTGCCTTTCATTGATCAAATGCTAGAAAGATTATCCAAACATACACAATTTTGCTTTCTAAATGGTTACTCTAGTTTCTCTCAAATACCTGTGTCAGTTGATGATCAAGAAAAGACTACTTTTACTTGCCCTTTCGGTACCTTTGCTTATAGACGTATGCCTTTTGGTTTATGTAATGCACCTGCTACCTTTCAAAGATGCATGATGGCTATATTCTCTGACTTTTGTGAAAAGATTTGTGAAGTTTTCATGGATGATTTCTTTGTTTATGGATCCTCTTTTGATGATTGCTTGAGCAACCTTGATCGAGTTTTGCAGAGATGTGAATAAACTAACCTTGTCTTGAATTGGGAGAAGTGCCACTTTATGGTTAATGAAGGTATTGTCTTGGGGCATAAAATTTCTAAAAGAGGTATTGAAGTTGACAAAGCTAAAGTCGATGCTATCGAAAAGATGCCGTGTCCCAAGGACATCAAAGGTATAAAAGTTTCCTTGGTCATGCCGGTTTTATAGGAGGTTCATTAAGGACTTCTCAAAAAAATCGGCCTCGGACTAACCTATTACAAACAGATATTCCTTTTTTCTTTGATGATGATTGTGTAGAAGCATTTGAAATACTTAAGAAATCCTTGATTTCTGCACCTATTGTTTAGCCACCTGATTGGAATTTACCCTTTGAAATCATGTGTGATGCTAGTGATTATGATGTAGGGGCTTTCCTAGGACAAAGAGTTGATAAAAAATTAAATGTTATTCAATATGCTAGTAAAACTCTAGACAATGCCCAGAGAAATTATGCTACTACTGAAAAGGAATTCTTAGCAGTTGTATTTGCTTGTGATAAGTTCATACCTTATATTGTTGATTCTAAAGTAACTATTCACACTGATCATGCTGCTGTTAAATATCTTATGGAAAAGAAAGATGCTAAACCTAGACTTATTAGATGGGTTCTCTTGCTACAAGAATTTGATTTGCATATTATTGATAGAAAGGGAGCTGAGAATCCCATTGCAGACAACTTGTCTAGGTTAGAGAATGTTCTTGATGACCCACTACCTATTGATGATAGCTTTCTTGATGAACAATTAGATGTCATAAATACTTCTTGTACTGCTCCATGGTATGCTGATTATGCTAATTACATTGTTGCTAAATTTATACCACCTAGTTTGACATACCAGCAAAAGAAGAAGTTTTTCTATGATTTAAGACATTACTTCTGGGATGACCCACACCTTTATAAAGAAGGAGTAGATGGTGTTATTAGACGTTGTATACCTGAGCATGAACAGGAACAGATCCTACGCAAGTGTCACTCCGAGGCTTATGGAGGACACCACGCTGGAGATAGAACTGCACACAAGGTATTGCAATCCGGTTTTTATTGGCCTACTCTCTTCAAGGATGCCCGTAAGTTTGTCTTATCTTGTGATGAATGTCAACGAATTGGTAATATTAGTAAACGTCAAGAAATGCCTATGAATTATTCACTCGTTATTGAACCATTTGATATTTGGGGCTTTGATTATATGGGACCGTTTCCTTCCTCTAATGGATACACACATATTTTAGTTGTCGTTGATTACGTTACTAAGTGGGTAGAAGCTATTCCAACTAGTAGTGCTGATCATAACACCTCTATTAAGATGCTTAAATAAGTTATTTTTCCGAGGTTTGGAGTCCCTAGATATTTAATGACTGATGGTGGTTCATATTTTATTCATGGTGCCTTTCGTAAAATGCTTGCTAAGTGTGATGTTAATCATAGAATTGCATCTCCTTATCACCCATAGTCTAGTGGCCAAGTAGAATTAAGTAATAGAGAGCTTAAATTAATTTTGCAAAAGACTGTTAATAGATCTAGAAAGAATTGGTCCAAGAAACTTGATGATGCATTATGGGCTTATAGAACTGCATATAAAAATCCTATGGGTATGTCTCCGTATAAAATGGTTTATGGTAAAGCATGTCACTTACCTCTCGAATTAGAACATAAGGCATATTGGGCCATCAAAGAGCTCAACTATGACTTCAAACTTGCCGGTGAGAAGATGTTATTTGACATTAGCTCACTTGATGAATGGAGAACCCAGGCCTATGAGAATGCCAAACTGTTTAAAGAAAAAGTTAAAAGATGGCATGATAAAAGGATACAAAAGCGTGAGTTTAACGTAGGTGATTATGTATTGCTATACAACTCTCGTTTAAGATTTTTTGCAGGCAAACTTCTCTCTAAATGGGAAGGTCCCTACATTATCGAGGAGGTCTATCGTTCCGGTGCCATAAAAATCAACAACTTCGAAGGCACAAATCCAAAGGTGGTGAACGGTCAAAGAATCAAACATTATATCTCAAGTAATCCTATAAATGTTGAAACTAATGTTATTGAAACCGTAACCTCGGAGGAATACATAAGGGACACTTTCCAGAACGTTTTAGACTCCAAAAAGGAATAGGTACGTGGTACGGTAAGTAAACCGACTCCAAAACAGTTATAATGGCAATTTTTCTCCGTTTTGGAATATTTAAGAAAATAGGAAAATAAGAAGAAGACCGGAAAGGACACAAGGCTTCCACGAGGGTGGAGGGCGTTCCTTACCCCCTGGGCGCGCCCCCTGCCTCGTGGGCACCTCGTGTGCTCTTCGGACTCTATTTTCTTGCACGATACTTCTTTTGGTCGGTAAAAATTCATTATATAATCTCCCGAAGGTTTTGACCACCATATCACGCAAAAATCTCCTGTTCTTGTTTCGAGCTATTTTCTGCCAAGGTTGTCAAGGCCAAGCATCATGTTGTCTCCCTCCTCCTCCAACAATGAGGGCAATGATGCTTGGCTAATGAAGATAGAGCTGAAGATATAGGAACCCGGAGAGATCAACAAGGATGATGGGATCAAGAAGGCCATGGGGGATCAAGTTCCGGCAGTAGCAGAAGAAGACATCCTTCAACATCACCACAATCTCCTTACCCCAACAGAGATTGAAGCTTTCAAGATGATTGAATTAGCTCACATTCAAAACAAGTATCTCACAAGTGAAAATATTTTGTTGAAGGAGCATATCATTGCACTCAAGGGCATTATCCGCAAATTGGAGGATCTCTTACGCTCGATGTGCGACTACCCATCATCACCAACACCTTCTTCACCAACAAAGAAGAACTGAGCATCGGGTATGGGCACTCCCCTTGGCAACTGCCAAGCTTGGGGGAGTGCCCCGGTATCGTATCACCATCACACCTTATATCTTTATCGTTTTTCTTAGTTCGATCCTTTTGATAATATCTTGATCTAGTAGAATAAAGTTTTAGTATGATCTAGTTGTGAGTTTTGCTTTATGGTCTTCCTATGTAATCGAGTCCGTGAGCTATATATAATAAAGATTAGTGTTGAGTCAAGGGCTTGATCATTTTACTATGATCTTGAGGGAATAAAATAAAAGAGAAGAAATAAAAAGAAATAAAGAGATCATATGGATCTTATGGAGAGTAATGAGCTCATGTATAAAGAGTATGATGAATAAAAGTTGTTGAAAGTTGACAAACATAGTTTTGGTCATCGTTGCAATTAATAGGAAGTAACAAAGAAAGATAGGTTTTCACATATAAATATACTATCTTGGACATCTTTTATAATTGTGAGCACTCATTAAAGTATGATATGCTAAAGAGTTGATGTTGGACAAGGAAGACAACGTAATGGGTTATGTTTTCTTACATCTGAGATAAATTATATTGTCATGGATCGTCCAACATCTTGAGCTTGCCTTTCCCACTCATGCTAGCCAATTTCTTTGCACCAAGTAGAGATACTACTTGTGCTTCCAAATATCCTTAAACCCGGTTTTACCATGAGAGTCCACCATACCTACCTATGGATTGAGTAAGATCCTTCAAGTAAGTTGTCATCAGTGCATGCAATAAAAATTGCTCTTTAAATATGTATGATCTATTAATGTGGAGAAAATAAGATTTATACGATCTTGTGATGTGGAAGAAATAAAAGTGACGGACTGCATAATAAAGGTCCATATCACAAGTGGCAATATAAAGTGGAGTTCTTTTGCATTAAGATTTTGTGCATTCAACCATAAAAGCACATGACAACCTCTGCTTCCCTCTGCGAAGGGCCTATCTTTTACTTTTATCTTCTACCTTATATAAGAGTCATGGTGATATTTACCTTTCCTTTTTACATTTTATCCTTTGGCAAGCACAATGTGTTGGAAAGATCCTGATATATATAGCTAATTGGATGTGAGTTTTCATGAACTATTATTGTTGACATTACCCTTGAGGTAAAACGTTGGGAGGCAAAACTATAAGCCCCTATCTTTCTCTGTGTCCGATTAAAACTTCATACCCATAAATATTGCGTGAGTGTTAGCAATTGTGAAAGACTAAATGATAGTTGAGTATGTGGACTTGCTGAAAAGCTCTTATATTGACTCTTTCCTATGTTATGATAAATTGCAATTGCCTCAATGACTGAGATTAGAGTTTGTTGGTTCTCAATGAAGTTTATGATTCATACTTGAAATTGTGATTGAATTGTTACTTTAGCATAAGAGATCATATGATAATATATATATATGTTGTTGTTCTAAGAATGATCATGATACCCTCATGTCCGTATTTTCTTTTATCGACACCTCTATCTCTAAACATGTGGACATATTTTTCGATATCGGCTTTCGCTTGAGGACAAGCAAGGTCTAAGCTTGGGGAGTTGATACGTCCATTTTGCATCATGCTTTTATATCGATATTTATTGCATTATGGGCTGTTATTACACATTATGTCACAATACTTATGCCTATTCTCTCTTATTTTACAAGGTTTAAGAGGGAGAATGCCGGCAACTGGAATTCTAGGCTGGAAAAGGAGCAAATATTAGAGACCTATTCTGCACAGCTCCAAAAGTCTTGAAACTTCATGGAAGTCATTTTTGGAATTAATAAAAAGTACTAGAGAAAGAATCCACCAGAGGGGGCCCACACCCTGGCCACGAGGGTGGGGGCGCGCCCTACCCCCTGGGCGCGCGCCCCTGCCTCGTGGGCCCCCTGGTGGCCCTCTGATGCCCATCTTCTGCTATATGAGGTCTTTCGTCCGAGAAAAACCATAAGCAAGCTTACGGGACAAAACTCCGCCGCCGCGAGGCGGAACCTTGGTAGAACCAATCTAGGGCTCCGGCAGAGCTGTTCTACTGGGGAAACTTCCCTCCGCGAGGGGGAAATCATCACCATCGTCATCACCAACGATCCTTTCATCGGGAGGGGGTCAATCTCCATCAACATCTTCACCAGCACCATCTCATCTCAAACCCTAGTTCATCTCTTGTATCCAATCTTTGTATGCAAACCTCAGATTGGTACCTGTGGGTTGCTAGTAGTGTTGATTACTCCTTGTAGTTGATGCTAGTTGGTTTACTTGGTGGAAGATCATATGTTCAGATCCATTATGCATATTAATACCCCTCTGATTATGAACATGAATATGCTTTGTGAGTAGTTACGTTTGTTCCTGAGGACATGGGAGAAGTCTTGCTATAAGTAGTCATGTGAATTTGGTATTCGTTCGATATTTTGATGAGATGTATGTTGTCATCCCTCTAGTGGTGTTATGTGAACGTCGATTACATGACACTTCACCATTGTTTGGGCCTAGAGGGAGGCATTGAGAAGTAATAAGTAGATGATGGGTTGCTAGAGTGATAGAAGCGTAAACCCTAGTTTATGCGTTGCTTCGTAAGGGGTTGATTTGGATCCATATGTTTCATGGTATGGTTAGGTTTACCTTAATACTTCTGTTGTAGTTGTGGATGCTTGCAATAGGGGTTAATAATAAGTGGGATGCTTGTCCAAGTAAGGGCATTACCCAAGCACCGGTTCACCCACATATCAAATTATCAAAGTACCAAACGCGAATCATATGAACGTGATGAAAACTAGATTGCCGATAATTCCAATGTGTCCTCGGGAGCGCTTTCCTTCATATAAGAGTTTTTCCAGGCTTGTCCTTTGCTATAAAAAGGATTGGTTCATCTTGCTGCACTATTTACTTTTATTACTTGCTACTCGTTACAAATTACCTTATCACAAAACTATCTGTTACCGATAATTTTAGTGCTTGCAGAGAATACCTTACTGAAAACTGCTTATCATTTCCTTCTGCTCCTCGTTGGGTTCGACACTCTTACTTATCGAAAAGGCTACGATAGATCCCCTACACTTGTGGGTCATCATAATGTAATGCGAGGGATAAGAGTTTTTGATGGGTACTTGGTATGTCCTGACTTGTGCGTAGACTCCCCGGCAACGGCGCCAGAAATCCTTCTTGCTACCTCTTGAGCACTATGTTGGTTTTCCCTTGAAGAGGAAAGGGTGATGCAGCAAAGTAGCGTAAGTATTTCCCTCAGTTTTGAGAACCAAGGTATCAATCCAGTAGGAGGCCACATGCAAGTCCCTCGTACCTACAGAAATAGATAAGAACCTCGCAACCAATGCGATAAAGGGGTTGTCAATCCCTTCATGGTCACTTACAAGACTGAGATCTGATAGAGATAATAATGATAAGATAAATATTTTTGGTATTTTTATGATATAGATTGAAAGTAAAGATTGCAAAGTAAAATAGATTGGAAACTTATATGATGGAAGATAGACCCGGGGGCCATAGGTTTCACTAGTGGCTTCTCTCAAGATAGCATAAGTATTACGGTGGGTGAACGAATTACTGTCAAGCAATTGATAGAAAAGCGAATAATTATGAGAATATCTAGGCATGATCATGTATATAGGCATCACGTCCGTGACAAGTAGACCGACTCCTGCCTGCATCTACTACTATTACTCCACACATCGACCGCTATCCAGCATGCATCTAGAGTATTAAGTTCATAAGAACAGAGTAACGCATTAGGTAAGATGACATGATGTAGAGGGATAAACTCAAGCAATATGATATAAACCCCATATTTTTATCCTCGATGGCAACAATACAATACGTGTCGTTTCCCTTTCTGTCACTGGGATCGAGCACCGCAAGATTGAACCCAAAGCTAAGCACTTCTCCCATTGCAATAAACATCAATCTAGTAGGCCAAACCAAACTAATAATTCGAAGAGACTTGCAAAGATAACCAATCATGCATAAAAGATTTCAGAGAAGAATCAAATATTGTTCATAGATAGACTTGATCATAAATCCACAATTCATCAGATCTCGACAAACACACCGCAAAAAGAGTTACATCAAATAGATCTCCAAGAAGATCGAGGAGAACTTTGTATTGAGATCCAAAGAGAGAGAAGAAGCCATCTAGCTAATAACTATGGACCCGGAGGTCTGAAGTAAACTACTCACACAACATAGGAGGGACTATGGAATTGATGTAGAGGCCCTCCGTGATCGATACCCCCTCCGGCGGAGCTCCGAAAAAGGCCCCAAGACAGGATCTCTTGGGTACAGAAGGTTGTGGCGGTGGAAATAGGGTTTCGTGGTGCTCCTAGATGTTTTCGGGGTATGTGAACATATATAGGAGGAAGAAGTAGGTCGGTTGAGCCACGAGGGGCCCACGAGGGGGAGGGCGCGCCCCTGCCTCGTGGACACCTCGTTCATTTCTTGACGTCCACTCCAAGTCCTCTGGATCACGTTTGTTCCAAAAATCACGCTCCCGAAGGTTTCATTCCGTTTGGACTCCATTTGATATTCCTTTTCTGCGAAACACTGAAATTAGGCAAAAAACAGGAATTTGCATTGGGCCTTGGGTTAATAGATTAGTCCCAAAAATAATATAAAAGTGTAAAATAAAGGCCATTAACATCCAAAACAGATAATATAATAGCATGGAACAATCAAAAATCATAGATACGTTGGAGACGTATCACCTGTATTTACAAGAAAGTGAGTGGGAGCTCTGTAGCATTTCTAATATTATCTGTGGATGACATATTGTTTATTGGAAATAATATAGAATTTCTCGATAGCATAAAAGGATACTTGAATAAGAATTATTCAATGAAAGACCTTGGTGAAGCTTCTTATATATTGGGCATCAAGATCTATAGAGATAGATCAAGACACTTAATTGGACTTTCACAAAGCACGTACCTTGATAAAGTTTTGAAGAAGTTCAAAATGGATCAGTCAAAGAAAGGGTTCTTGCCTGTGTTACAAGGTGTGAAGTTGAGTCAGACTCAATGCCCGACCACTACAGAAGATAGAGAGAAAATGAAAGTCATTCCCTATGCCTCGGCCATAGGTTCTATCATGTATGCAATGTTTTGTACCAGACCTGGTGTGTGCCTTGCTATAAGTTTAGTAGGGAGGTACCAAAGTTATCCAGGAGTGGATCACTGGACAGCGGTCAAGAACATCCTGAAATACCTGAAAAGGACTAAGGATATGTTTCTCATTTATGGAGGTGACAAAGAGCTTGTCATAAATGGTTACATCGATGCAAGCTTTGACACTGATCCGGATGACTCAAAGTAGCAAATCGGATACGTATTTATATTGAATGGTGGAGCTATAAGTTGGTGCGGTTCCAAGCAGAGCGTCGTGGCGGGATCTACGTGTGAAGCGGAGTACATAGCTGCTTCGGAAGCAGCAAATAAAGGAGTCTGGATGAAGGAGTTCATATCCGATCTAGGTGTCATACCTAGTGCATCGGGTCCAATGAAAATCTTTTGTGAAAATACTAGAGCAATTGCCTTGGCATAGGAATCCAGATTTCACAAGAGAACCAAACACATTACGAGACGCTTCAATTCCATCCGCAATCAAGTCAAGGAGGGAGACATAGAGATTTGCAAAATACATACGGATCTAAATGTCGCAGACCCGTTGACTAAGCATCTTCCATGAGCTAAACATGATCATCACCAAGACTCCATGGGTGTTAGGATCATTACTATGTAATCTAGATTATTGACTCTAGTGCAAGTGGGAGACTAAAGGAAATATTCCCTACAGGCAATAATAAAGTTGTTATTTATATTTCCTTATATCATGATAAATGCTTATTATTCATGCTAGAATTGTATTAACCGGAAACTTAGTACATGTGTGAATGCATAGGCAAAACAGAGAGTCCCTAGTATGCCTCTACTTGACTAGCTCGTTAATCAAAGATGGTTAAGTTTCCTGACCATAGACATGTGTTGTCATTTGATGAACAGGATCACATCATTAGAGAATGATGTGACGGACAAGACCCATCCGTTAGCTTAGCATAATGATCGTTAAGTTTTATTGCTATTGCTTTCTTCATGACTTATACATATTCCTCTGACTATGAGATTATGCAACTCCCGGATACCGGAGGAACATCTTGTGTACTATCAAATGTCACAACATAAATGGGTGATTATAAAGATGCTCTATAGGTGTCTCCGAAGGTATTTGTTTTGTTGGCATAGATCGAGACTAGGATTTGTCACTCCGAGTATCGGAGAGGTATCTCTGGGCCCTCTCGGTAATGCACATCATGATAAGCCTTGCAAGCAATGTGACTAACGAGTTAGTTGCAGGATGATGCATTAAGGAATGAGTAAAGAGACTTGCTGGTAACGAGATTGAACTAGGTATGAGGATACTGACAATCGAATCTCGGGAAAGTAACATACCGATGACAAAGGGAATAACGTATGTTGTTATTGTGGTTTGACCGTTAAAGATCTTCATAGAATATGTAGGAACCAATATGAGCATCCAGGTTCCGCTATTGTTTATTGAACAGAGATGTGTCTCGGTCATGTCTACATAGTTCTCGAACCCGTAGGGTCCGCACACTTAACGTTCGATGACGATTTGTATTATGAGTTATGTGTTTTTTGGTGACCGAAGTTTGTTCGGAGTCCCGGATGAGATCACGGACATGACTAGGAGTCTTGAAACGGTCGAGAGGTAAAGATTGATATATTGGAAGGTAGTATTAGGACACCGGAAGGGTTCCGGGGTGTATCGGGTACATACCGGAGCAGCGGAGGGGTTACCGAAACCCCCCAATGGAAGATATGGGCCATATGGGCCATAGGAGGGAGGCTAACCAGCCCACAAGGGGCTGGTGCACCCCCCACAAGGGAGGAGGCCGAATTGGTTTAGGGAAGGGGGCACCATCCCCCTTTCCTTCTCCTACTCCTTCTCCTTCCTTTTCCCTCTGGTGAAGAAAGGAAAAAGGGGGGCGAATCCTATTAGGACCAGGAGTCCTAGTAGAACTCCTGCTACATCTTGAGCACTGCGTTGGTTTTCCCCGAAGAGGAAGGGATGATGCAGCAAAGTAGCGTAAGTATTTCCCTCAGTTTTTGAGAACCAAGGTATCAATCCAGTAGGAGGCTACGCGCGAGTCCCTCGCACCTGCACAAAACAAATAAGTCCTTGCAACCAACAGGATAAGGGGTTGTCAATCCCTACACGGCCACTTACGAGAGTGAGATCTGATAGATATGATAAGATAATATTTTTGGTATTTTTATGATAAAGATGCAAAGTAAAATAAAAGCAAAGTAAAAGCAAAAGTAAATAACTAAGTATTGGTAGATTAATATGATGAAGATAGACCCGTGGGCCATAGGTTTCACTAGTGGCTTCTCTCAAGAGCATAGGTATTCTACGATGGGTGAACAAATTACTGTTGAGAAATTGACAGAATTGAGCATAGTTATGAGAATATCTAGGTATGATCATGTATATAGGCGTCACGTCCGAGACAAGTAGACCGACTCCTGCCTGCATCTACTACTATTACTCCACTCATCGACCGCTATCCCAGCATGCATCTAGAGTATTAAGTTAATGAAAACAGAGTAATGCCTTAAGCAAGATGACATGATGTAGAGGGATAAACTCGTGCAATATGATGAAAACCCCATCTTGTTATCCTCGATGGCAACAATACAATACGTGCCTTGCTGCCCCTACTGTCACTGGGATGAACCCAAAGCTAAGCACTTCTCCCATGGCAAGAAAGACCAATCTAGTAGGCCAAACCAAACTGATAATTCGAAGAGACTTGCAAAGATAACCAATCATACATAAAAGAATTCAGAGAAGATTCAAATATTGTTCATAGATAGACTTGATCATAAACCCACAATTCATCGGTCTCAACAAACACACCACAAAAAGAAGATTACATCGAATAGATCTCCACAAGAGAGGGGGAGAACATTGTATTGAGATCCAAAAAGAGAGAAGAAGCCATCTAGCTACTAACTATGGACCCGTAGGTCTGAGGTGAACTACTCACACTTCATCGGAGGGGCTATGGTGTTGATGTAGAAGCCCTCCGTGATCGATGCCCCCTCCGGCGGAGCTCCGGAACTGGCCCCAAGATGGGATCTCGTGGATACAGAAAGTTGCGGCGGTGGAATTAGGGTTTTGGCTCCGTATCTGATTGTTTGGGGGTATGTAGGTATATATAGGAGGAAGGAGTACGTCGGTGGAGCAACAGGGGGCCCACGAGGGTGGAGGGCGCGCTTAGGGGGGTAGGCGTGCCCCCCTACCTCGTGGCCTCCTCTTTTGTGTCTTGACGTAGGGTCCAAGTCTCCTGGGTCTTGTTCGTTGAGAAAATCACGTTCCCGAAGGTTTCATTCCGTTTGGACTCCGTTTGATATTCCTTTTCTTCGAAACCCTGAAATAGGCAAAAAAAACAGCAATTCTGGGCTGGGCCTCTGGTTAATAGGTTAGTCCCAAAAATAATATAAAAGTGGATAATAAAGCCCAATAATGTCCAAAACAGTAGATAATATAGCATGGAGCAATCAAAAATTATAGATGCGTTGGAGACGTATCAACTCCCCCCATGGCGTGCCCCTCTTGGCCGGCCACGCCCTCCTCCCCTCCTTTATATACAGGGGCGGGGGCACCCCAAAGGCACATCAATTGTTCTCTTAGCCGTGTGCGGTGCCCCCTCCATAGTTTACTCCTCCGGTCATAGCATCGTAGTGCTTAGGCGAAGCCCTGCACGGATCACATCACCATCACCACGCCGCCGTGCTGACGAAACTCTGCCTCGACCCTCTACTGGATCAAGAGTTCGAGGGGCGTCATCGAGCTGAACGTGTGCTGAACTCGGAGGTGCCATACGTTCTGTACTTGATCGGTTGGATCGCGAAGACATTCGACTACATCAACCATGTTAACCTAACGCTTCCGCTTTCGGTCTACGAGAGTACGTGGACACACTCTCCCCCTCTCGTTGATATGCATCTCCTAGATAGATCTTGCGTGATCGTAGGAAAAAATTTGAAACTGCATGCTACGTTCCCCAACAAAACCTCCCAACAAGCAAAAGAAGAAATGAGAAATGTTGTTGGGTTTTCTTTTAATACTACAAAAAATTTAAAATAGAAAGGAAAACCGAAAAGAAGAGAGAAATATTTTTGGATTTTCTCAATGTTTTTCGAACACACAAGAAGAAAGCGAGAAAATAAAACTAACATGGATTATACAATGAAAAAGTGTGAGCACCGACAACTGGAATGAAATGTGTGAGCATGAATGTAATGTCGGTGGGAATTACGTACTCCCCCAAGCTTAGGCTTTCACCTAGCTTGGTGATCACCATCCGTAGTAGCCATCTGGTCCCATGTGAAAATGCTGAGGCGATAGCACCTAAGCATCCCACTCCTGGGGCTCCTCTTCTACTGCTGCCCGTGTGTTCCAGTAGGCAATAATGTCCTCTGGTAGGACGGTGTATCTGTTCTTGGCATGAGAGTCAAACAAAAAGCAGGTGCAGGCAACAGCATAATATCACGGGTATTCTCACTAAATACCAAGTTATAGCGAATGTGGTGAGGAGGCTCAGGTTCATCAATAAAGTGGTGGTCCTCCGTCGCCTAGTGATCTAAATAAACTCTGGATAACAAGAAATCATGCTGGCGTATCTGAACATTAGAGCGTCTCGCTAGGCGAGTGGCATAAATACCACCATGAATTTTACCCTTAGTCCTATTAATGTGCAGATGACGTGAAATAATAGCCCCTAGGTTATAGGTGTGGTCATCATGAATTACACGGCGTAAAATGGCAAGGTCAGGGGCACTGAGTATACTGCCCTTCTCTCTAGCAGTCAAGCATTTTGTGATAAATAAGGCAAAGTAATGCACGGAAGGAAATTGCAGACTTGTGGTTGTTGCTTTCGACACGCCCCTTTCCTCACCCACTATTAAAGTGTGGAGAAAACCCCTAAACACCGCCGGTCTAGGCTCTCTTAATTCCCCATCAGAGGGAATTAAACATATCTCACAAAATTCAGTGAGCGGTATCTGACGAGTTTCGGAATATAAATTAAACCGCACCGCAGGAGGTTCAAGCCTATTTAGGAAATAAAAAATTTGCACAAAGGAATTCGTAAGGATGTGGTGTTGGTCACACTCATCTGCGAGGAAGTTGGTAAGTCCAGCATTTGCAATGAATTACGCGAATTCTTAGTGGAATCTTGCTTCATCCATGAAGGCAATATGCGGCCATTCGCACGGCCGCACCTCTGTCCAACGCGGATTGTTGATGTCACCATCTGATGATTCATCGGTGACTCCCTTGGAATTTCTTTTAGATTAACTCATTCGGAAGAAATCCATCTCCCTAAGAACAAATTTCTGAAAATTTTGGGTCACAAAATAATATCAATAAAACCTCACAAGATTGATAGCAACTACTCATATGGATCTCTAGAGGATATATCAAGCATTCAAACTGCTTGGAACTCAAAGAATTCAACATGCAAGCTCATTTACAGCAGCACCAAGAGTAGCTAATTACTCAATATATAAACCCCTAGAGCAATGGCGGAGTCACATACCAAGTAGCAATCCCCCAAAACAGTTTCAAAAATGGAGCTCCAAGCAAAGAGATCGAAATTCGCGGGTTTGAGAGCAAGAACACAAGAAGAGAGAGAGAGAGAGAGAGAGAGAGAGAGAGCTACAGGGATTTTTTTTCTAGAGGTAGGTGATGAAGTGAGCTAAAGGGATAAGTGAGAGGGGCCTTGTGGGGCCCACTACCCACCAGGGCGCGCTAGGTGGGTGTGGTGTGCCCTGGTGCCTAGTGGGCACCAAGGGCACCCCCCTGTGGTGTTTTTAGTACTAAAAATTCTCAGATATTCAAAAAAAATCGTGTCAAAGTCATTCTGAGCACCTTTATTTTTGGGCACTTTTTTATTGCACAGATAATTCAGAAAACAAGATATTCATGGCATTTTATTGTATTTAACTAAAAATAACAGAAGATAAAAAGCAGGGACAGAAGGTTGTGCTTACTAAATTCATCGACCACATGTCTCTCGAAAATAATCCATTAATAAGGTTGATCAAGTCTTATTAACAACCAGTTTTGATTAGCATGAACCCGAAGAACTTTCGTAAAACACTAAGTTACCTCAAAGGGAATATGCATATCCCCAACAATAAGTATTTCATATGTCTTTTTGGCAGTAGGAAGGGGAAGTTGGAAACTTCCAATAGTAATTGTCGGAGCCTTTTCAATGACATTAATACCATTCACTTGAAATTGTTTCTTCAAAAAGTGCACCATATGCTCATTACCATTGATATGAAAAGTTACTTTGCTTTTATTGCAATCAATAACAGCCCCTGCAGTATTCAAAAAGGGTCTACGAAGGATAATTGACATGTTGTCGTCCTCGGGCATCTCAAGTATAACAAAGTCTGTTAAGATAGTAACATTTGCAACAACAATGGGCACATCCTAACAAATACCGATAGGTATGGCCGTTGATTTGTCAGCCATTTAGAATGATATTTCAGTATGTGTGAGTTTATTCAGATCAAGTCTTTTGTATAAAGAGAAAGGCATAACACTAACACCAGCTCCTAAATCACATAAAGCAGCTTTGACATAGTTTCATTTGATAGAGCATGGTATAGTTGGTATTCATGTATCTCCTAATTTCTTAGGTACTCCATCCTTAAAAGAATAATTCACAAGCATGGTGGAGATTTCAACTTCCAGTATTTTTGTTTTATTAGTGACAATATCTTTCATGTATTTAGCATAAGGGGCCATCTTTAAAATATCAGTCAAACAAGTGCGCAAAAAGACTGACCTAAACATTTCAGCAAAGTGTTCAAATTCTCCCTCATTATTTTTCTTAGATGGTTTAGCTGGAAAGGGCATGGGTTTCTGAACCCATGGTTCTCTTTCTTTTACCATGTTTTCTAGCAACAAAGTCTCTCTTATCATAACATTTATTTTTAGCTGGTGGGTTATCAAGATCAACAGCAGGTTCAATTTCAGCATCATTATCTAGTTCTTTATCATTTTCTGGTTGAGCATCTATACGAACATCATCATTGTCATTCTCATTATCACTAGGTGAATGTTCATTACCAAATTGTGTTTCAGCATCAGAAATAGAAACATCTTTATCATCATCAGAAGGTTTTCTACCTCAGGTTCACAAGAAGTATGCAAAGTCCTATCATTTTTGTTTTTCTTTTTAGATGGACTACGTGCATCAACATTAATTCTTTGAGAGTCATGTTCAATTCTTTTATGGTGACCTTCAGGATAAAGTGGCTCCTGATTCATTTTACCTCGTCTAGTCATTACTCTAACAACATGATCATTCATATCATTACTCATTTCATCTAGTAACTCACTTTGAGATTTGGCAACTTTTTCTAATTGAGTCTGAACCATAGAAGCATGTTTTCCTACTCCTCTGACATCGTTATTGATTCTAAATAACAAGTCACTCAAGCGAGCAATCATATCGGCATTTTGCTTTAATTGTTTCATAACATAGGCATTGAAGTGATCTTGTTTCATAATGTAGTTATCAAATTCATACAAACATTGACTAGGGTGTTTATATTATAAGGGATATCACCTTCATCAAACTTTAAAAGAGAATTTACCTCTACCACTTGTGGTGGTGTGTCAAGACCATGTATTTCTTCAATAGGTAGTAAATTTTAACATCCTCAGCTTTAATACATTTTTCCTTCATACATTTCTTTGCCTCTTGTATATCTTCAGGATTGGGAAATAAAATACCCCTCATCTTTGGAGTGGGTTTAGGCGGTGGTTCAGGAAGTGTCCAATCATCACAATTCTTCAATATATTATTCAATAATTCCTCAGCATTTTCAAAAGTTTGTTCCCTGAAAACACAACTAGCACAACTATCTAGGTAGTCCCTAGAAGTATAGGTTAGTCCATTATAGAAGATATAAAGTATTTCATTTTTCTTAAGAGGATGATCAGGCAAAGCATTAGGTAATTGGATAAGCCTCCCCCAAGCTTGTGGGAGACTCTCTTCTTCAATTTGCACAAAGTTAATATTTCCTACAAGGCAGCTTGTTTCTTACGAGTAGGAAAATATTTTTCAGAGAAGTAATAAATCATATCCTGGGGACTATGCACACAACCAGGAGCAAGAGTGTTGTACCATATCTTAGCATCACCTTTTAGTGAGAAAGGAAATATCTTAAGAATATAGTAGTTACGAATCTTTTAATCATGAGCAAATACGGTGGCTACATCATTTAATTTAGTAAGATGTGTCGCAACAGTTTCAGTTTCATAGCCATGACAAGGATTAGATCTGGGTCGACAGAGAATTCATAATCCTTACCAGTAATAAAGATAGGTGAAGTAGCAAACTTAGGATCATATTTCATTCTAGCATTCAAAGATTTTTCTTTCAGCTTGCATAATAATTTCTTAAGATCATCTCTATCCTTACAGGCAAGAAAGTCTCTAGCTACTTCTCCATCCATAACATAACCCTCAGGTATCTCAGGCAATTCATATCTAGGGGCACTAGTTCCAATAGGTGAATTAAAAAATTCAGTTTCAATAATTTCATCAGTTTCAGTAATTTCATTGGTTTCAGCATTCTCAATTTCTTTAGTTCTAGCAAGTTGTTCATCAAGAAATTCATCCAGTGGCACGGTCTTATCAAGCAAAGTATTAGCATCATCATAAGCATCATTCAAAGCAAAAATAGCATCATCAATTACTTGCGACATATCAGGACGAATAGCATGTGGTGGTGTTGCAAGTGTACTCAAAACAGAAGGTGAATCAAGTGCAGAGCTAGATAACAGTTCCTTACCTCCCCTCATCTTAGAGGGAACGATCTTGGTTCTGTCATCCTTAAGATTCTTCATAGTGATCAATAGATATATATCCCAAGTGACTCAACAAATATAGCTATGCTCCCCGACAACGGCGCCAGAAAAGGTCTTAATAACCCACAAGTACAGAGGATCGCAACAGTTTTCCAGGGTAGAGTATTCGACCCAAATTTATAGATTCGACACAAGGGGAGCCAAAGAATATTTGTAAGTATTAGCAGTTGATTTGTCAATTCAACCACACCTGGAGATTAAATATGTGCAACAAGGTGATCAGTAGCACAGTAGTATCATAGTTTGATACCAGTAGCAATGCTAGTAATAGTAATGGTAATAGTAGTAACAACGGTGATTTGTAGCAGTTGTAATAGTAGTAACAGCAGTAGTAACTTAGCAAGAACAATATGTGAAAAACTCGTAGGCATTAGATCGGTGATGACGTTGGATAATATTCATCATATAACAGTCATAACCTAGGGCAAATATAATGGTGGAAACATAAACGGCTCAGATCTGAAATCATAGCACTTGGGCCCTAGTGACAGGCATTAAGCATAGCAAAGCCATAGCAACATCAATCTTAGGACATAGTGGATACTAGCGGTCAAGTTCTAACAAAACTAACTCGATTACATGATGAATCTCATCCAACACATCACCGTCCAGAAAGCCTATGAGGCAATTACTCACTCCTGGCGGTGAGCATCATGAAATTGGTGGTGAAGGATGGTTGATGATGATGAAGACGGAAGATCCCACTCTCCGGAGCCACGAACGGACTCCGGATTTGGCCTCCCGACGAAGAAGAGGAGGTGGTGGTGGCTCCATATCGTAAAACACGATGAAACTTCCTCTCCTATTTTTTTCTCCAAAAATAGAAATTTATAGAGTTGGAATTAGGGTCAGCGGAACCTCGTGGGCCCCACTACCCACCAGGGCATGCTAGAGGGGGTGGCGCGCCCTGGTGCCTAGTCGGCAGCTGCCCCCCCCCCCCCAGTGGGTCTTGACTCCATTATTTTTCTTTTATTCCAAAATAATTCTCCAAAAATTTCGTCTAATTCCGAGAACTTTTATTTGTGCACAAAAACCACACAATGGTAGTTCTGCTGAAAACAACGTCAGTCCGGGTTAGTTTCATTCAAATCATGTAAATTAGAGTCCAAAACAAGAGTAAAAGCATTAGGAAAAGTAGATACGTTAGAGACATATCAGCCGACGGCGGGCAAATTTAGTGAGCGGGCACGATAGAGAGATGCGACTGCGGTTTAAACGAAACCCACCTAAGGTAAGGTAGATGAGGGAGAGGTGGGGAATTTGGGATCGAAACCACGTGGCAGGGGTTGTGACACGCCCACCACCGCAAACTATTGACGTGACAGGCACACTGCAGCACCTGGCACCACAAATCTCTGACATGGCGGCCCACCTACTACGCCTGTCACCGCAAACAAAAATTTTATGTTAATCCTTCTAATCCATCCATATTCAATTACATTAGTTTAAAAAATACCAAAAATAATAAAAGTTACATCCAGATCGGTGGACCACTTAGCTAGGAAGCCAGGTGCTAAAAATTTGCAGCTATTTGAGCTGGTTTGATTTTTGTAGCATTAATTGAATTTCTGGCAACTAAAAAGGGAAAAAGCCTTTGGGCATGCAAAAAAGCTCGGAATGTGATCAAACTTTGCATGTTGTCTTCATTGGACACCTGTAGGGTGTGGTAAAAATTTAAGATCGTCACGACAAAAACCTGATGCACATCGTGTGCAAACCGGACACTCTTCCACCAAGTGTAAGGGTTTCAGACGAAAACTGTCGCCTTACACACACATAACTCATTATTTAAAAAATATCTTGAACTTAAAACGTTTTCTATGAGTAATAGACGCTATTAGAAGTCCCGTGCTCAAAATTTGCAGCTTTTTGAGTCAGTTTGGTCTTTTCGCAGCATTAATTGAATTTTCGGCAACTAAAAACGACAGAAGGCTTTGTGCATGCAAACGAGCTCGGAATGTGATCAAACTTTGCAT
This sequence comes from Triticum urartu, assembly GCF_003073215.2. Classification (NCBI taxonomy): domain Eukaryota; kingdom Viridiplantae; phylum Streptophyta; class Magnoliopsida; order Poales; family Poaceae; genus Triticum; species Triticum urartu. The sequence continues at coordinate 555,441,625 of NC_053022.1, read as the reverse complement.
GTTGTCTTCATTGCATACCTGTAGGGCTTGGTAAAAATTCGATATAAACCTAATGCACATCATGTGCAAACGGGACACTCTTCCACCAAGTGAAAGGCTTTCCAATGAAAACAGTCGCCTCACACACACATAACTCTTTATTAAAACTATTTTAAACTTAAAACTTTTTCCATGAGTAATAGACACCATTGGAAGCCCCGTACTCAAAAAATTTAACTTTATGAGTTGGTTTGCTATTTTCGCGGCATTAATTGAATTTCCGGCAACTAAAAAGGGCAAAAAAATGGGCATGCAAATGAGCTCGGAATGTAATCAAACTTTGCATTTGGTCTTCATTGGAGACCTGTAGGGGTGGTAAAAATTTGAGATCGTTACGACAAGAATTTCATCGATGGTGTGCGGGAAAAGAAACAACATATGTGTGGCGGGCAATATGTACTACCCGCCACCTCTAACTTCTAGATTTTTTTTACGCGGGTGACTATATTATATCTGTGGCAGGCATAGTTACTATCTGCCACTGCTAACTTCCGGATATAAAAAAACTACTGAGAGGGTCACCCCAATATATCTGTGGTGGGCATAGTAAGGGCCCGCCATCAGAAATCCCTGTAGCAGTGACAGGTGCACATCACTGCCCACCAGTGCTCACTTTCAGTACATGGGCAAATTTAGGGAAGTCCGCTTGCGGCGACCGCTCCTGTGCGCCCGCCACTTCTAAGCTACCAGCAGTGGCAGGTACATTTTAGTACCCTCCACAGCTACGTTTCCAAAATAGAAGTGACAAGTGTCTGCCTGTGCCTGCCACTAATTTGAGTTCACCTATAAGCCTTTTCCCAGTAGTGTCAAGGTGCGGAATTTCACATGATGGAGGTTTTAACCAGGTTCGGGCTCCCCGTACTAGGGGTAACACCCTACTTCTACTGGATGTTCCCTCTTGTATGAACAATGTGTGATCATGTTGATCCTATTGAGCTGGTCTAGAATTTACCCTGGCTTCGTATTATATAGGGGTGATGAAGCAGAAAATACTGAGTCTTCGGAACCTTTCGATCTTCATTTTTGAAACCAAAGCTTTGGGCTAGGGAATTTGGTTAGGGAACCAACTTGTGCCGCTGCTGACAGCTAGTCTATCATCAGCTACGCAAAACCGAAAAATGAAAAAAAAATCCTTCAAAACTTTGGGAAAACCAGGCGAAAGACGAAAAGCCAAAAGAATAAAAAATCATCGAAAGACCTAAAAAGGCGTATAGAAAAAAATAAAAAGACTGAAATCCAGAGAGAGCACCCAACACGCGACATGTGGCGGCGGTTGGGCGCACCACTTGACGTGCTTTCACGCAATAAAAGTGACCCTTGTGGGATCTCCCAAAGGGGTAACTGTTAGTTAGCTCTCTTGCTCGGGCGCGTCTATATATCGCCTCAGAAGAGTGAGCGAGGCTAGAGAGGGCCAACCCAAGAGGACGGTCTAGGTTTGTTATCCAGGTGCTTTCTTTCTTTTTGATTTCCTTTTTTACTTTATTCATATTTAAAAATACTATAAATCAAATATACCACAAGATTAATTTACTTCAATTTTGATAAAGATTCACCGCACATTTAAAAAATATTCATGTAGTGTAAAAGGAACGTCCACGGAACTTTTAAAAAATGTTGATATCATTCAAAAAAATTCTCATGCATTTAAAAATGGACACATGTTTCAAAAAATGTTCATGATAGTTCTTAACAATATTTATACAATGTAGAAAGATGTTCGTGTAATTGAAAAAATGTATGTGACATTTTTTTTAATATGTCCACGTGTTTCCAAAATATGTTCATGACATTTTCAGACAATTTTGTAGAACCAGATGGTGGCTGGGATATGCAGAAGTTGAAGCTAATTTTGTAGAACCAGATGTATCGATGATAGCCGGGATCCCAATGAGCAGAGCAGAGGAAGATTTCTGGTCATGGTTTCCGGACAGATTTGGAAACTTCTCAGTACGATCCTGCTATAAATTGATGATTGAACGGCGACGAGATGCGGAAGCAGCATCAAGTGCAAGCGGACCGGACAAGCTACTCTGGAAGAAATTATGGAGCCTCCCAGTTCCACCGAACATTAGAAACTTCTGGTGACGAGTGATCAAGGGTTTTGTCCCTTCACGAGCTGTCTTACGTTCTAGGCATATTGAACATATTGGTTTCTGTCAAGCATGTGGGCAAGAAGAGAGTATTAAGCACGCCCTCTTTGAGTGCACATGGGCTAAGCTATTCTGGCTGGAAATAAAGAACAATATGTCCATCAAAGTACCAGAGCTACACCCTGAAACCTGGGCTATGGATTTGGTGGAGGGAATCAAAGTACAGAAAACTGAAGCATGTGTTATTCTTTGCGGTGCATGGGCCGTATGGACGGAGAGAAATGCACGTACGCACGGAGAGAGCTCAAGATCACTGATGCAGTCGGTGAAATGGGCTACTGATGTTGCTTATGAACTAACAGAGACTGAAAAGCAGCAGTTGACAGTAATTCCAAAAGAGAAACACAAATGGAAGCCACCAGACTAGTCTTACCTGAAAATAAACGTTGACGCAGCATTTGATGTTGATACACATCAAGGAGGCACTGGATTATGCGTCCGGGACCATGAAGGAAAACTAGTACGAGCTCAGGCAATATGGTATGAGCATGGTCTCTCTGCTATGGCAATGGAATCATTTGCAATTCGAGATGGTACCCAGCTTGCATTGGACCTTGGTTACAGAAAGGTGATAGTTGAAACTGATGCCCAGAGTTTGGTGAAGTTGTGGAATTCTCTAGACATTGATCGTTCGGAGATTGCGACCACAATGAAAGAAATTCAAGAGCTTTGCGGGAGTTTTGAGGAGTTTCGCTTAACTTTCATTCTGAGAGAGGCGAATGAATTAGCACATCTTTGCGCTAAATTCTGTAATTCCTCTAGGAGACGATGTCTTTGGATAAATTATGTTCCAGCCTTCCTCACGGCTTCTGTGATGAAGGAATGTACTCCCGCTACTTAAATCAATGAAGCTCTTGATTCTCAAAAAAAAATGACATTTTCAGACAATGTTTATACAATATGAAAAATGTACATTGTACTGAATAAAAAGACGTGTAGAGGAAAAAAACCTGATGTAAAAACACGGAAGAGCGGAAAAAAACATTGAAGCTTCTAAAACCTGCCCAAACAGGTCATTAAAGCTTCCTAAAACCGCTTCAGAAAATCCGATGTTGGGTCAGCCCATCTAGCGATCGCCAGAGGCGAGACAGGTCGGTACTGGTGACCGGCGATCTCACTCTCACTCCCCCCGGCTCTAGATCTAAGAAGATTGGAAGAATCTCTCAAAAATCCGCTTTTTGACCAATGGTTCACCAGTCTCTACATTCTTGGAGCTCTAAGGATGATGACCAAGAGCTCGCTCTCCATCGGTCGTAGGTGGAGAACCGCAGCCGGATGAAAGGGCCTCCTAGCAAGACGCATCCAACTCGCACCGGCGCATGTTGAGCAACGCCAACAGGCGATCCCCGCCACCACCCCAACAGTGGTGCTCAACAAGACGCATCCAACATGGGTGAAATTGTTATCCACAGAAAAGAAAAAACAGAGTTTGACAAAAAAAAGTGAACAATATAGGCAAAACACTCAACAGCTAAAAGGTGAAGTAAGGCGAAACTTTGAGAAATCAGAAAAGGCACCTGTTAGGTAAGCTATGTCTCCAAAGAGTTACAAGATTGTTTTGCTCCACGCATAAACTCGTCCGAAAAACTAACATATCAGTCCGACAACACCGACATGACACATACAACACGTTAAAACGCTCTGCCGAGACACGGAACCTCTCCTCAGCGAGCCACAAGCTTGAGTGATGCAAAAGAACAATTACTACAAAATTTAAGTAGGAAACAATTATGTATTTGTTTGCATATACCAAATGAATTGCTAGTGTCGATCATCACACTTACGGCAGTGCTTAAAATGAATAATATTGAATGTTGGTACTTCGACGTTATTGATGATATATGGAATGAATAAGATATTAAAAACTAGAAAAGGAAAAGTAAAAAAAAAAGACACACGGAACCTTCCAGAAGGTTCAGAAAACAGGAAAAACGTAATATTGGAGTCTATTCTTGGGCCGACCCGTTACCTTCTATGGTGCGCGTGTTGTACGGATATCGAATTACTCGGTGCCGTTAGCACTAAATAGGATATTCACATCAACTGGTAGGCTTCTTTCCGTGGTTCCTCTAAAACAAGGCCTTTTTGTAATTCTTATAAATATTTTTTCATGGCTGAGTGAATAGACGTGTAAAATTACTAACACCTAGCAATATTTCAAACACGATGAGGTGTTTAACAAACCACTGCTAGTTCCAATTGATCTTTGAGAGAATTGATCGCAACGTGTGCAGCACAAAAACCAACTCATGCCACAATGTTACCAACAACTTTGTAGCATGAATCCATCCTTTGTAATTGAAGCTCAAAGTCACAGTCATATGCCGCATGTGTGTATGTATAAAAATAAACACAGACTTCTAGCATGTCAAAGAAAAATGTAACATTGAAAAAGTCTAAAAAAACACATTATTATCGACATTCCAGGGCCTACCTCATTGTCTTGTGCTCGTCAACGATAATTTTGATTCGCTGAGACCTACTGTCAACAGATCTTATGAGCCACATAATCTATTTGTTTGATGTCATGATTAACTCCCTGGTTTGAGCTCCAATTTGGGATCCATTAGAACATTACAGATCTCCTGCCCCACAACCGAAGTTTTCATATTCTCCCCGCTAATGGGTTTACCCCCTATCGTGGGGATTGCGCGGCAATTCCCATGAGTTGGAATTTTGTGAAGGCAATGCACATATAGTTGATCAAGGTGCGGAATTTCACAAAGTAGAGGTTTTAACCAGGTTCGGACCCCCGTTCTAGGCGTAACACCCTACACCTGCTGGATATTCTCTTTTGTATGAACAATGTGGTCACAATGTGTGGTCTTGTTGATCCTATTGAGCCTGTCTAGATTTTACCCTGGCTTCGCATTATATGGGGGTGATGAAGCAGAAAACACTAAGTCTTCGGAACCTTTTGATCTTCATTTTCGGAACCGAATCTTTGGACTAGGAAATTTGGTTATGGAACCAACTTGTGCCACTGGGGACAGCTAGTCTATCATCAGCCAGGCAAAACCAAAAAACAAAAATTCCCTCTGAACTTAGGGAAAACCAGGCAAAACCAAAAAGGAAGAAAAAGGAAGAAAAAAATCATCTGAAGACTTGAAAACACGTGCAGAAAAATAAGAAGACCAAAAGCCAGAGGGAGTGCCCAACATGCGACATTTGGCGGCGGTTGGGCGTACCACTTGACCCGCTCTCACGCAATAAAAGTGACCCTTGTGGGAGCCCCCAAAGGGGTAACCGTTAGTTAGCTCTTTCGCTCGGGCGCGTCTATACATCGCCTCAGACGAGTCGGATCCTAGCCTCGCCTCAAGCGAGGCTAAAGAGGGCCAACCCAATAGGACGGTCTAGGTTTGTTATGTAGGTTCTTTTATTTATTTTTGATTTTATCTTTTACTTTTATCTATATTTATAAATATTATAAATATAAATATTCCACCAATTTAATTTACTTAATTTTTATAAATGTTCACCGCACATTTAAAAAATGTTCATGCAGTGTAAAAGGAACGTCCACGAAACTTTTAACAAATGTTGATATCATTCAAAACAATGTTTGTGAGTCATGACATTTAAAAATGGTCACATTTTTCAAAAGAATGTTCACTGTGGTTTCTAAAAATATTTATACAATGTAGAGAAATGTCGTTGTAATTAAAAAATGTACGTGGCATTTTTAAAATAGGTTCACATGTTTCCAAAATATGTCCGTGGTATTTTCAGAAAATGTTTATACAATATAAAAAATGTACACTGTACTGAAAAAGTAGACGTTTAGAGAAAAAACTGATGTAGAAACACAGAAAAGTGGAAAAGGTAAAAAAAACATAGTAGTTTCTAAAACCTGTCCAAACAGGTCATGAAACCTTCCTAAAACCACTTCAGAAAAGCTGATGTTGGGTCAGCCCATCTAGCGATCACCAGAGGCGAGACAGATCGGTACTGGTGAGATATAGCTCGGTGATCACACTCTCACTCCCCCAGCTCCAGATCTAAGAAGACTTGAAGAATCTCCCAAAAATCCGGTTTTTCATCAGTGATTCACCTGTCTCTACATTCTTGGAGCTCTGAGGATGAACAGGAGCTTGCCCTCCATCGGTCGTAGGTGGAGAACCATGCCGGATGGAAGGACCTCCCAGCACAGGTCAATAAGCGAGGTGCATCCAACTACAACGGCGCGTGTTGAGCAATGACAACAGGCGATCCCCGCCAGCACCCCAACAGTGGTGCTCTGCACACGCCCCGGCCTATGACAAACATGGAAGAATCAGAGGGTGTCCAACAAAAAAGAATAACCATAGTTTGAGGGGGGGTAAGGCACAATATAGGCACAAAGAAAACTCAACAGCTGAAAGGTGAAGTAAGACGGAACTTTGAGAAATCAGAAAAGGCACCTGTTAGGTAAACTATATCTCCAAAGAATTAGAAGATAGTTTTGCTCTGCGCATAAAACTCGACCGAAAAGCAAACACATCAGCCCGAAAACACAGACATGACACACGCAACACGTTAAAACACTCTGCCAAGACGCGGACCCTCTCCTCAGCAAGCCACAAGCTTGATTGATGCAAGAGAACAATTACTACAAAATTAAAGTAGGAAACAATTATGTATTTGCTTGCATATATCAAATGAATTGCTAGTGTCGGTCATCACACTTACGGCAATGCTTAAAATGAATAATATTGAATGACAGTACTTTGTCGTTATCGATGATATATGGAATGAACAAGATATTAAAAACAAGAAAAGGAAAAGTAAAAAAGACAGGCAGAACTTTCCAGAAGGTTCAGTAAACAGGAAAAACGCAATAGGGTGTGTGTTTTGTATGAATATCGATTACTCGGCGCCTTTAGCACTAAATAGGATATTCCTCTAAAACAAGGCCTTTTTTGTAATTATTATAAATATTTTTTTTCATTGCAGAGTGAATAGACATGCAAAATTACTAACACCTAGCAATATTTCAAACACATTGGAGTGTGTAACAAAATCACCGCTAGTTCCAATTGATCTTTGAGAGAATTGATCGCAACGTATGCAACACAAAAAACAACTCATGCCACAACATTACAAACAACTTTGTAGCACGAACCCAACCTTTGTAATTGAAGCTCAAAGTCACAGTCACATGCCGCATGTGTGTGTTTAAAAATAAACACAGGCTTGTAGCATGCCAGCGAAAAATGCAACATTGAAAAATCTCAAAAGAAAAGTATTATTACCGACATTCCAGGGCCTACCTCGTTGTCTTAGGCTCGTCAACGATAATTTTGACTCACTGAGACCCAACTGTCAACAGATCTTATGAGCCACATCATCTATTTATTTGATGGCGTGATTAACTCCATGGTTTGAGCTCCAACTTGGTATCCATTAGACCATTACTGATCTATTGGCCCACAACCAATGTTTTCATATTTCTGACGCTCATGGGTTTACACCCTATCGTGCGGATTGCGCGGCAATACTCATGGGTTGGTAATTTTGTGAAGGCAATGCACACATAGTTGATGAAGGTGCGGAGTTTCACATGATGGAGGTTTTAACCAGCCCCCCCCCCCCCCCCCCCCCCCGGTTCTAGGAGTAACACCCTACTCCTGCTGGATGTTCTCTCTTGTATGAACAATGTGGTTACAATGTGCGATCTTGTTAATCCTATTGAGCCGGTCTAGATTTTTCCCTTGGCTTCGTATTATATAGGGGCGATGAAGCAGAAAATACTGAGTCTTTGGAACCTTTCGATCTTCATTTTCGGAACCGGATCTTTGGACTAGGGAATTTGGTTAGGGAACCAACTTGTGCCACTCGGGACAGCTAAAGACAGCTAGGCAAAGCCAAAAAAAATCCTTCAAAACTTAGGGAAAACGAGGCAAAAGCCGAAAAGCCGAAAAAGAAGAAAAACCCATCTAAAGACGTGAAAACGCGTACAAAAAAATAAAAAGGCCGAAATACAGAGAGAGCGCCCAACACACGACATGTGACGACAGATGGGTGCACCATTTGACGCGCTCTCAAGCAATAAAAGTGACCATTGTTGGAGGCCCCCAAGGGGTAACCGTTAGTTAGCTCTCTCGCTCGGGCGCGTCTATACATCTCCTCAGACGAGTTAGATGCCTCGCCTCAAGCAAGGCTAGAGAGGGCCAACCCAATAGGACGGTCTAGGTTTGTTATGCAGGTGCTTTCTTCTTTTTGATTTCCTTTTTTACTTTTATTTATATTTAAAAATATTATAAATACAAATTTTCCACAAAATTAATTTACTTAAACTTTTATAAACGTTCACCGCACATTTAAAAAATGTTCATGCGGTGTAAGGGGCGACGCTACGCGTCTGCTAGCCGATAATATAAAAAGATCCGCCGCATCCGTGACCATTGGATGGAGCTGCGGATGGCGTCTGATCTACCTATGTGGCAAGTCATCTTTGCAACAAGTGTGTTGTTGCAGTATTTTCTGTAGCCGATGTCTTGTTACAATTTTTTTTTTTTGCAACAATGGTCTTGTTTCAGAATTTTTTCGCAAAAAGGTCTTATTGCCGAATTATTTTTATGAGTTTTTCTGCAACAGAGGTCTCGTCGTAGAAAATTTTCACAACAATGGTCTTGTTCGGAATTATTTTTGTGAGTTTTTCTGCAACGGAGGGCTCGTTGTAGATTTTTTTTTTCTCAACAAAGGTCTTGTTGCGGAATCATTTACGAGTTTTTCTGCAATGAAGGTCTTTTTGTAGAAAAATTTCGCAACAAAGGTCTTGTTACAGAATCATTTTTATGAGTTTTTTTTTTATACTGCAATAGGGCCCTTTTGCAAAAAGATCCTTGTTGTGGTTACAACAACCCCTTTGTTGCAAAAACAAATATCTTCTATCTTCTCCTTTCGCCATGGCTAGAGCTTGCGTTGTGGATAATCTAGGAAGCAGATTGACACCGCCGTTCACCATTGCTGGAGCTTGGCCCATGGATGATTTGGGAAACATATCAGCACCACCGTTCGCTATGGTTGGAGCTTGGGCTATGGATGATTTAGGAAGCATATTGACGCCCCCGTCCGCCATGGCTGAAGCTTGGGCCGTGGATGATTTTAGAAGCAGATTGAAGGGAGAAAGTGTTAGAGCGTCGTGGGGAGAGAATGAGATCGAGGGGACCGAAGGCGAGAAAACGAGGGAGTAGGTGCTAGATTCGTTGAGGGGATCGAACGATTGATTTCTGTTTCTGCAACATCGTTGCCTCGCATATGTGGTCATCGTTGCCTGCTATCGCCAAAGGCAAGTGGTAAGTGGTCCCAAGGTGCACACGCAACCATGATCCAACAGATCTGTGGGTCGCAATCTGACAGCCGCGCGAGCGGCGGATGCAGCGAGAAGATCAATCGGTTGATTGGAAGCTTTTTCCGTGTAAAAGGAACGTCCACGGAACTTCTAAAAAATGTCGTTATCATTCAAAACAATGCTCATGGCATTTGAAAATGGTCACGTGTTTCAAAAGAATGTTCACGATAGGTTTTAAAAATTATGTATACAATGTAGAGAAAGTGTCCGTTTAATTAGAAAATGTACATGACTTTTCTTAATATGTCCACGTGTTTCCAAAATATGTTCGTGACATTTTCAGTAAATGGTTATAAAAAATATACACTGTACTGAAAAAATAGACGTGTAGAGGAAAAAAATGATGTAAAAACATAAATGCGAAAAAAGAAAAGAAAAACATAGAAGAAAAAGCCAACGCTGGGTCAGCCCATCTAGCTTTTCTCAAAAAAAAAGATATAACCCGGCGATCTCACTCACTCCCCCTGCTCCAGATCTAACAAGACTGGAAGAATCTCTCAAGCCTTTTGATAACTCCGTCGGTCGTAGGTGGAGACTGGAGAACCACGGCCGCGGATGGAAGGGCCTAAGCACAGGTCACACGTCCCGTCCTATGAGACAAACGTGGAAGAACGAGAGGGCGTCCAACATGTGTGAAATTGCTATCCACAGAAAAGAAAAACCAGAGTTTGAAAAAACAGAGCTCAATATAGTATAGTAGGCATACCATCGGAAAGAACGCTCAACATGGGTGAAGACGAAACTTTGAGAAATCAGAAAAAGACACCTGTTAGGTAAACTATGTCTCCAAAGAGTTACAAGACTGTTCTGCTCCGCGCATATAACTCGACCGAAAAACAAACACATCAGTCCGACAGCACCGACATGACACACGCAACACGTTAAAACGCTCTGCCAAGACACGGACCCTCTACTCAGCGAGCCACAAGCTCAGCTACTCTGAGCTGCTTTACTCCGCAGCGAGTCCTGCCACAGTGAGCCAACACCGCAACAAGAGTGCGGGGGGGGCTCAGTAGTTGGCGTGCTGCTGCCAGCTCTGGTGAGATGGCTGTTGCTGCTGCTGCTGCTGCTGCGGTGCCGCCTGGTAGCCATTCAGGGCTCCATCGGCCGGGTTCTGGGGGTGGTGCTCCTGCGCCATGCCGCCCTGGGAATGGTAGAACGCCGGGTATCCATGGCCCCCGTATTGAGAAGGCTGCTGGGGCTGCTGCGCCTGGCGGAAGGCGCCCTGCTGCTGGCTCTGTCCCTGGTAGCCGTAGAACTGGGTAGGAGGAAGTGCTGACGCTGTTCTTGAACCAGCCCCATGAAGCCACATCGCAGAGTTGTCGCCCTGACAAGAATAATAACAAAATCAAACACTTCTCTGTACCAAGTAAACAGCAACCAACACAAAATTCTGAAATGTACACAAAGGGTTGCTCGCAATGGTTACCTGCTGCTGGAGAGCCATGTATTGATTGGCCTCTTTGTACTGAGCGCTCAATGCTTCATCAAACCCAAGATTGGCCGACGGAGGGGCAGCATTCTGGTTGAGGGCAAAATTTCCTGGAAGGTTACTTGAGCTACCAAAGCCTGCATAACCAGATATAACCGACGAAGGTTGTTGTTGTTGTTGTAAGTTTGCGCCTGACATGTTGTTCTTGTATTGTGGCATCGAGTACTTCATGCCAGCTCCAGGTACAGCAGCGGCAGACTGATGGAACTGTCCATTACTCGAGTAAGCTTGCTGGAAGGCGGTTGATGGTAAGTAAGCAGGGTAGTTTTGTGCCAAGTATGGATTATAGCCGATCATATTTGCGCCAATCATATTTGCGAAAGGTGCAATAGGTAAAGTGGGCTGTGAGTAAGGATGGACTAATTGCTGAGGAAGAGAGGGGGCCATCTGAATGCTGGTACTCGGAAGATTTTGTGTGGATTGAGTGTTCGAGAAAACTCCTGGCTTCATTGGCTGCAAAATGTAAATATAAGTATAATGTCAAGGAAAGGAAAGTCAGACAAAGCAACATATGCAACAACAAATTATCAGCACCATGATGTCAATAATATTCAACGATTAAGTTAGAAAATTACCAACCCACATAAAAATTACTCCCTCCGTTTCACTTATGTAAGATGTTCCAACTTTTTTCTAAATCGGATATGTTCTAGTCTCATTTCAGTATGTATGTAGTCCATATTAAAATATCCAAAACATCTTATAATAGTGAAGATAGGGGTAACAAGGAGAGTTCGGTGTATACTGTATGTAGCTGAACGATCTCGCATGAAAAGGATTTTTTTTCTCAACGCTAGCACACCTACATACATAATTCAAGTTTACACATACAACACAGAACGGTGCGCTTTTTGTAGCTTCCAAACTGACTCTGTGAAATACTGTATGAATCAGAATGAAGCACGAGGATTCAAAGGTTTTTACCTCCTGCATGCCAGTAGTAGTTGGTGCAGCTGAGTTATATCTTGCACCCATTGATTGTGCTTGTGCTGCCAACAAAGGTGATAAACCGAAGTCCAAGTCCCGAAGAGGTGCCATATTTGAGCCCAACAGGTTGTGTTGTTGTAACGTATTTGATTGCTGGAGAAAACATTTTTATAAGATTATGCCAAAGTTATACAGGCTGGAATAAATAGATAAGCATGCAGAAGATGATAAATTCAGCATAATCCTCTTCAGCAAAGAAGTTTATCATCAATTGGAACAAGGAATGGAAAATCCAGAAAATTTCAGTCAGTCCAGAGGATCCTTATTTTTAAGACTTCCAAGATTTGTATAAAAAACATGATCTAGGCAGAATAACTATTCCAATACAAGTTATTGCACCATTTTAAGATAAAATAGCATCAGTTGGTTCCTTTCAAATAGACATCTCTTTGGATCTCCCATTGTCAGTCATAACAATGGAAAAGGGTAACACAAAACATCAAGGTCTCATGCGGGTTTTTTTTCTTAAGATACTGTAGTAAGAAAAAGGAGCAATGAGCTACTTTTGAAAATAAAACACAACCAAATGTAGAGGTGTTGGATGCCTAAAAGAATCAATCATGTTCACCAGCTAATTCCTGTTATACTTGACCTAAATAATCTGCAATAAGGTCAACAGCCCCACAATTTGTCATTTGGTACAGTAGTAACGACTGCAACATTACATTGAAACCATCAATGTTCTGATGCCTTCTCACAATCTGGCTATTATTACTTCATATGATAGTTCAAAATTTGTATCAATTTTGATACATTATATTATGCCTAGATATACAGGTATGCAGGCTATATCTGTTGGCAGTTGTGAATTACGGGGACAAGCATTTAACAAACCATGCACAAGTGAGACCCGTTTCATTAAGGAAACTAAAACACTAGCCTGAACAGGACAAGGTAAGTGTATTTAACATGTGATGACTACATACAGAACCATATGGAAATGAAATCTGGCTTTCCTACATGTGCTGTGTAGGCACCTATGGGCTGAATTCAAATCCAGGTATGTGCATTACCATTTTTGGGAGAAGCCTTGAGTTGCTAAGTTGAGTTGTTATCTTCCAGATGCAATAAGCACATAGATGCGAGAGACATGAAAAGGTGTTATTTCACTAGAAAGATGAGAAAGGGGAACACTGTACCAGCAAGCTTGACAGGTGTGAAAGAGTGTGCGCTTGGTTACTTCCTTGCATGGCATCCATTGCATTTGGCTGTGCTGGGTTCGCATACGCGTGGCTCGAGACTGATGGCAGATTATATTGAACACCTGAAGGATCATCCAGTATTTCTTGTCTCAGGACATCAGGCTGTTGAACAGAAGGTACATCAAGATTCTCAGTGTTAGCTCCCATAATTTCCTCAAGGTTCTCGTTTGGTGGCGAATTCGGAGGAATTTCATAGAAATCTTGATCCCTGCAAGAAAAGGTCATTCCAGTCATGTCACAAGTTCACAAGATGTGACCTGTCCAGCAAAATAAAGGAAAACACTTAACCTCGTATCTGTATGATCTATAGGTTCAGATTCCTCCACAATAGGCAACTCCACATTGTTTTCGGTGCTCTTTGGCGGCGGGAGGAGCCCAGAAAATGCACCAGATCCGAAACTGCCAAAGCTCAATCCGGCACAGCCTGTGTTGGAAACTTGCAGATGGTCCGGAATTATAACTGCTGGGTTATCTTCGGCAAACTTTGTGGCAGCTAGCTCTTCATCATGTAGGCTCAGACCCTGAAAGTTTGCTGCTGCTGATACATCAGCGTTGGACTCCTCAGCTGCAAAAAAATTCCATAATCAGAATATGGGATGCAAACCATATAGAACAAGAGAGAAAATATATATTCATGTGCAGGTGTGTGCAAAAAAAAAAACTTATGCAACTTCCAGAACAAAAACCAACCAACCAGTTGAAAAAGGGTTAACAAATATATTTGTTATGCACAACATGTGAAGCAAATCATGATACAAAACTGGAAGCACTGAACATGCCAGTCTGAAGTATATTCACTATTCAGCAAAACAGGAGGAACTGAAAATGCCAGTCTGAGGTATATTCAGAAAGAAACATACTATCTGGCTTCTTTCAATCTGCTGTGACAATCTATTTTTTTCAAAATTGTCAGTCCGAAGTTTATGCAGACAGGAATGGACAGTGTGCTTTCTGGGTTGTTTAAAATATGCGTTAAGATGTCTATTTTTAAAAAAAAATAGCACCAAGTGATAATAGTCATCTGAAGTCATCGGTATATGTTGCTAGTACCTTTCCAACACAGATGCATACAGGCAGAGTAACATAAAAGTTGATAATAATTGTATCAATTGGACAAAGAAATTTGTCTTTCATCTCTAGAACGGTTAAATTATTCTACCACATAAAAAATATAGCTCAAACAATTTTACAACAGTTCTGATTAAGCATGAATATTGGATACACACACATTATCTTTAAATGAGAGTCAAAACAAATTCATAAACGATGCTGTGTTGCCTATTCAAAGCATTAAAGTTCACAACAGATATACAAGATTCTCACATGGAACGATAATGCATGGATGTTTCAAAAACAAATGTTGGACCTCAAAAGTATAACCAGCAAAAAACTAGATACTTTGAACTTAGTTTAGCACTCACCTTGGTCCTCTATGTGAGAATGCGTCTGAGCCAGATAGGTACTCGAGTTCTGCAATAATCCATCATTATATTCAGAATTCCCTCCATAGTGATCCAAGTGTCTCTCAGAAGCATTTCCTGATCTCATTGCAGCAGAGATGTTATCATCCAAATAAGAATTTTCATGCAAGTAAACCGCATCAGCAACATGCGTCGATGGATGTAATGGTGCCTCAAATAATGATGGGTCCCCAGATGTCTCAGGGATGGAGGATTGATTCCCTGCTGGCGGGTCATCTTGTGGAGACCAATCATTATCATATTTCTGCTTGTTATCAGCAGCTGTGTGACTGTGGTCCTTAACCAGAACAGAATCTTGCGCAGAAGGTAACCCCTGGTCAAGCTCTGTTGGTGCAACTGTGCTCGCAGATTGTTTTGCATTCTGGTTTACAGTGGTGGGCAAAGATGGGTATTGTCCAGCATATCCTTTGTCCGCTGTGACCACAGTCTTGGTAGAAGGCTTCCCCTGAGCCTGTGGCCTGCCACCCATTTTCACAATATCAGCCATTGACAACTGACCTGGCGTCCCAGACCAGCCATGCTGAAACCCAGATGATGTTTGTGGTGGTACTGACGGTGCATCAGCAACCAGATTTTTGTTCACGGAGGAACTACAACAGACAAAACAGAACATGTATATCAGAACAGGTGAAAAGAAAACTATCTGAAATCACCAATACATCAGACAATTTGTATGATTAACTGATGAACGCATTGTTTGACTCAGATTTAACAACACTGCATTTTTTTAATGGAATTGAATTATTCTCCTCAACCAGAAAACTGGAGAAAGCACACAACTACAATCATGAGGATAGGCAGGGATGAATAGACTGATAAACCAAATTGCAGGGATGAATAGACTGATAAACCAAACTGCAGGGATGAATAGACTGATAACCAAACTGAACATTCATTGCTTGATCAATTGATAGATACAAAATGCCCCTCATATGTGAGGACCTGCTTGACCCGTATGTAATACATGTCAACTTAGAAGTATACTGATCGATCTCCATCTCTAGGCTTGTTCTTTCTTATTAAAAGAACATTGTACCTCTAAGATGGCTGCCCCCCTATCCCTATACATGACAGAAGAACTATTGTGTTCCAATCTTCTAACAAAATAATTGTTTGTATAACTCATGCGGTTTTTACAACTGTTTGAACAAACATCGCAGGGGCATCAATAGTTACAATGCACCTCGGGGGACAACAGATGAGGGTTGTACAAAGGCACAATAGATTTCTAATCATAAATTGCGCTTACTAAAAAAGCAGGCTGAGCAGTTGCCCTTCAGGTAAGAAGCGAAGGTCCTTACCTTGAAACTGTTTGCTTCTGGGTGGAATTGGTTGATGGCATACCAGATCCTGAGACAGATGACCTTGAGGTCATGTTATCTGATTTTTTTAAAGCAGAAGTAAATGGTGAAAAAAGAATTATAAACAAAAACAGCCTCAAAGATACAGATGGTGGTTTTTCTATTACCAATGGAGCTGTTGTAAGCAGAGTTGTTTCGCCCACCTCGATCTGGACCGCCTCTTACACCTCGACTGGTAGCATTATTTGCCGCTCGAGACCTTGGCTCAGGAGTCTCTTTAACCTATGAAAGCACACATACCTATCTGTTATTTCCATCACTGCTTGTATTTTGAAACAAAAAACAAAGGAATAACTCAACATTGCTAACTATTGGCAGAAAAATCAAACAGAGCAAAATAACTTTTGCATGGACAAAGTATCTTCTGTATGGGTACTTGGATGTTCATGGTAATGAAGTACGATCATGAGAAAAAGGTTAGCTACAATTCATTGGCAACACAGGTAAAACCCGATCACTAGTTATGAGACAAACTGAACACTTAACGAATACATGGCACATATATTTGAGGAGCATGGTTTACTGACCTCTTTTTTCTTGTCACGCTTGCTCTTTACCTCTTGAAAGGTATCTGGAAAAAAAACAGTGGTACATGAGATAAGAGATATTTACACTACTTCAACTGGTAGCTAATTGGCATAATCTATGGTTACCACCACATAAAGGTAACGTAAGCTGGTGAGTAGAATCTAAGATGATAAAATGCAAAGCAAATGTAGGAAATGAAAAAAAAATTGTATGGCAAGAATTGAAATCATGTCTACATTCACAAACTATGTATGTGTACACAAGTACTCACTTAAACTCTGACCAAGAGACAGTGTAATCATTAATTCCAAAACCACACCATTCCGACCATGTCAGGTAAGTTCAAGAATGTATTTTACGACCTTCACATCCACACATAAGGCCGTATTTGGATTATCGTTTTGCTTTTAAATAACCCTGTAAAAAATACAGGTCACGGCCCGTCGTTTTGTTTCCAGCTGAAAATTACTCAGCGGCCGTTAAGATACAGGCATAAGTTAAACACCTCCGCAATAGATTACACCGATCCCGCGCGGCCTAAGAGATCATACAATTACAGATCCCACTCCTTATCCATTCACTAACCCTCATAAAGTAAGAAACAACACGTTATAGGGAGGCAAATGGTGTTCATAGAGAACATCTCATCTGCCAAATTATACAAGATCAAACTAAGCAACCATCAACCAAGGGGATAAGAGCAAAAAATATGTAAAATATATGCACGGAATGCTTCTCTGGAACAACTTTAATGTATACACAGGCAAACAGAAATTATAGTAATCAAAGGAGCGCAAGGAAATCCCTTCCATGCTTTCTCCACAAAGAAGACATCAAAATACCTTCTCTAAGATAAGCGCACAAGCTACTCAAGTTTACAAAAGTAGCAAATCTGACTGTGCCACTTTTCCTCCTGATGTACAATAGAGGTATAACGAAAATGACCATTTCCCAATCGATATAGCAACACCTGACCAATTTCAGACAAGCAAACCTGATAAAAACAAGCAGATCAAAAGTGCTTTCACCTTCCAAAGTTTGGCCAGCAAGACAAGCATCCATCTATTTTCCCAATCTAAACGCCTCCAGCCCAGGAGCCATATCTATCAGAGCACCCCTTTTGAAATCTCGTTGCTAAATCGGCCCACATCAAAGATACCAGTTATCCCCTTTCTCCCGAAGACCCATGCTCCCTGATTCCCCTCCCCATATATACAACAATAACAAAATGAAAGGACGAACAACAGAAAACAAACAGAATCAGCCAACCCTCCAACCCAGAACGGGAAGCGGTGGCCATTACTTGCATTCAGCAGGTGGTCTAAATAGGAACCCTAAAAATGTAGAAGCAGGCCATGATTTGAACGAGACCAACGCAACTCCTAAGTCAACTTATAACCTAATGAACAGCTATGTCGCCAGTACTAATCCGCAGGAAGCCCGAAAGGGAAACCGAACGGGCTCATCTGGTTCCAGCTAGTCGGTAGGGGACACGGCACGCACGGGGCGCGGCCGTGGCTGCAAGGACCGACGAATCACTCCGCATCGGCCAGAACCTCCTAAGAACCCTAGCGGCGAGGAACCGCACTCCAATCGCGCATCGAGGGGGGAGCCCGCCCGCCCGCGGAGGGGCGGCGAAACAGGCGCGGAATCACGGGCGCGCGGGGGAGGGGGGAGGGGAGGGGGCGGGCGGACCTTGGGAGAGGAGGCGGCTGACGGCCTCGTCGGGGTCCATGGAGCACTCGCGCAGCGCGGCGTAGATCTCGGCGTCCGGGCGGTTGACGATCTCCTTGAGGCTCTGTACGAGCTTCCTCGAGGCCTGCGGGACGGGCCCAGCGGCCGCCGCCCCCTTCCCGCCCCCCGCGCCGCCGCCGCCGCCGCCGCCGCCGCTCATCCTCGCCGACGGGATCCCCCTCCTCCGCCGCCGCGGCCGCCGACCAGCAAGCCCCTCGGGACCGGAGACGCGAGGCGCGGGCGCGGGGGCGGCGGTGGAGCGAGGCCGGCTTCGGTTTCGGCTGCGCGCTGCTGCGGCGGCTTCAGTCGGCTCTGTCTCTCTCTCTCTCTCTCTCTCTCTCTCTCTCTCTCGCACGCAACGCGACGCAACGGCGGCCTCAGTTCCAAAACCCTTCCTCCCCCTCGCACCTCCGCGCCCGGCTTTATATAGCTGGGCCGACGGGCGGGCGGATGGACGGGTGGGTTGGGTTGGGTTGCGGTCTCTCCAGGAAGGAATAAATACGGGGACGGCGATTTGCTCCGCTTTACTTTACAAACTTTACTCTTCCCCCACACGCAGAAATTGGGACATTTACCATATAGAAATACCCTATATATGCTCTTTATGGCTTATTAAATTATAAAATCATCAAAATACAAGTACACCATCTATGTATGTATGTATGTATGTATGTATGTATGTATTATTATTATTTATATATTATTAAAAATACAAAAACATGTATTTTTACGTGTATTCCGATTGAACACGCATTTGTTCTTCGTGCTTATCTCTCCGTCAGGGTGCTTATCTCCGCGCGCGACGATTAATTGGTTTGACCGGGCGTTTGCGGGGGAGCGTTGGATGAGCACGGCGCGCTCCTCGAATTAATTGTCTGCCTCAAGTAGAAGACGCGGAAACGAGGTGCGGTGCTATCTCGGTAAGTGCGCAACCGCGGGAGGACTATTCCCTGCATCATGCGTTTCTTTCTAGCAACGCGACGTGTTCCAGTCGAGATTAGGCATACCTGGTCAAACAAAAAACATGGTAGACTGCCTCTTAGGGCATTTTCGGCAATGCTTCGACCCGTAAACTCCTCGACTCTTGCTCATCAATCAGAAAACTGGCTTCTCGAAAGAAAAGTGGGGATTACATGAGCCGTTTAGCGGCCCGGCTCCGGCCCTAGATCGATTTCATGGGCTGGCAGCCCATTTTGAGGAGATTTGGACCATTTGACAGGGAAACATCTGGCTCACCTGGTTCGTCTCACACTAACCCAGCTCCAGCCCACCACACCACTATCTTTTGGCATGAATTGAGCATAACCTTCATGGACTCCAGCAGCCCCCACGATCTCTTCCTGGTGCCTCTTCAACAACAATGATGATCTCTAGAGCACCATGTACGCACCTCAGTGAGCCCTGGCCTGAGCCCCAACCAACTACGGGACCTATCTTTCGTGTCAACCGAGTTCCATCACTGGAGGAGCATGGATCGCGATGTGCAGAAGACTCTGACCACCCAGCCAGAAGTAGGCCCCCTCTAGGAAAAATAGCGCTACCTGGTCTGATCCCTCACCGAACCGAGGAACTTAAGGTTGTTGATGGCATCATAAGATTCATTACTAGAGATATCACTAGTGGGGGCGCATCATTTTCTTTATTTTGCTCCAAGTCATGCAAAAGAAACGTTTCTTCTAAAGCGATAGCGACCCGCTCTAGCATATTGATCACTAATGCATTATTGCAAGAATTATCTTTTTATTTTCCTACCGTTTGTGATACCTACACCACACGCAATTCGGTCCAAGGGTGTGTGATAGATGTGTCGTCTTAAGCCCATTTTGTAGTAGTGTCCCCCCCCCTCCAAGTGCAATGGTTTGTTGGCAAACAACAATTTCCCTCAAGTGGATGACTTCAAGGTTTACCGAACCAGTAGGAGTGCTTGAACAATAGTTAATGATCAATACATGCACACAACTATAGTGCTTGTCTTAGCCCCCAACAAAACCAGTGAGATTGTTAGTATCACTAGCCTTCCTAGTTACAAGGATTAATGTAACTCATCGAGGAATTGACAATTGAAGTGGAGGAAATAGAAGTTCAGAACTAAAACAGAATTAAAGAGTGTTGATCGATGTTGAAAGCATAAGAATGAATGGACTAGGATCCATAATTTCACTAGTGAAATCTCTCCATAAAACATAACATGGCACGATGTGTTGGTCCATCATACCGGCAGATTCCTTGATAGAGTTGCTCATGTGGCGGAATGCACACAGAGGATCTGATTGGGAGCACACAAGGCAAAGATTTTGCCTAGGTTCAGACCCTCATGGTAATATCCTACATCTTACATGTCTGATTGTATTGGTTGGATTTTGTATGAGAGATGTTGAGATATATTGGATACCGACGTGGCACTTCAAATAAATTTTATGTAAATACTATCTATGCTCCATACCAACATTTGTTATTTATGAGCGACATTGTCTTTTATGATCGACATGCATGGATTTTAGAGTCTGGATTTGAGATATGTGGATGCCGGAAGGGAAATATGAGGGCCCGTCCGGATGCGCCCACGGATGTGTCCGGGCACGTCCACGGACGTATAGGGGGTCGGATTTGCCAAGTCCGGTTTGTAGATGCTCTCTATAGAGAAGGGTGACACAACGGCTCTGATACCATGTAAAACGATATGTTTTGGGAAACTGCACGACACCCTAAACGGGTGTGGCTATCTCATATATATAGAAGTATCAAGAGGTACAATACATGATGTATACAGATAACTACGTATATACAGTCTAACAGCGTCGTCCTAGCCACGACGCTTCCCAGTCTTAACTAGTGTGAGACTATTTTGCCATGTATGTAGTATTGTACACTGCATGCAACAGGACGACGTCGATGACTTTGGCGGCCATTGCTGTTGCAGAACGCTTCTCGATACATGTCCTTGAGGATTGATAGACATTGTCGCCGACATGGATCACGATCGCCAGTGAGCTACTGGCTGGCACTTTTCCCGCCCTTCCTTGGTAAATGCAAGCTGTAAGTTTTAGCTTCTTGGCTCATGGTGACCTTGTGCACAGAATTCACGATGACAAGTGTCGTTTCTACCACACTGCTCGACGCGACTGATGTATCATCCGTGATAACAGAGCCACCGCTCAGTGTCCCGGTCGCCATGGAGTTTGGTCCTGGTTCATCTTCATCGGAGGGCATGAGTGAGAGGGACAGGTCCTGGCACGGACGATCCGCTGCACGGAAGATTAGGGCTGCGAGGTGAGCGATGCTCTTGCTTGTCCGGTGTCCCCCTTCCCAATCACCTACTTGGGCTTGCCACTTTCGATCCGGAGGCTCCACTCCTCTGTGCTCAACCCTCTCATCGAGCGCCTACAAAATAAGGTACCCACCTAGCGGGCAACCCTACTTTCCCATGACAAGGGGCTTGCCCTCGTACGCCATGTCCTCTCCGGCATGCCCTTGCACATCCTCTCGGCTATCGCTTTGAACACAATCACCCTCAAGAGAGCTAACCGGGTGATCCGCGACTACCTCTGGCATGGGTGGAAAGATGCGGCAGCTGGCTGCTGCCCCATCAATTGGTGTAAGGTGTGCATGCTTCTCCATCTAGGCAGACTGGGTGTATGCAATCTATACCGTGTTAGCCTTGCCCTTCGTGTTCGCTGGTTGTGGCTCCAGGCTATCTATCCTTCTCGCCCTTGGGGGCACCTTCAACTTCAGCATGATACCAACGTTCGGGTGATCTTCCGTGCCTTCACCTGATGGGACCTCGGTGATGGTCGCACCTGCCGTTTCTGGACGGATCATTGGGTCCAAGGGCAGTGCATCACTGAGATCGCGCCATCCGTGCTTACCTTGGCGCCCAAGCAGAGGCACAATGCTCGATCTGTGGCCGACGGCCTCCTCCATCGGGCTTGGATTCAAGACATCCAAGGGGACTGAGGGAGTCCTGGATTAGGGGGTCTCCAGACAGCCGGACTGTTGGACTATGAAGATACAAGATTGAAGACTTCATCCCGTGTCCGGGTGGGACTTTACTTGGCGTGGAAGGCAAGCTAGGCAATACGGATATGTATATCTCCTCCTTTGTAACCAACCTTGTGTAACCCTAGCCCCCTCTGGTGTCTATATAAACCGGAGGGTTTTAGTCCGTAGGACAACATACAATCATACCATAGGCTAGCTTCTAGGGTTTAGTCTCTTCGATCTCATGGTAGATCAACTCTTGTACTACTCATATTATCAAGAATAATCAAGCAGGACGTAGGGTTTTACCTCCATCAAGAGGGCCCGAACCTGGGTAAAACATCGTGTCCCCTGCCTCCTGTTACCATCCGCCTTAGACGCACAGTTCGGGACCCCCTACCCGAGATCCGCCGGTTTTGACACCGACATTGGTGCTTTCATTGAGAGTTCCTCTGTGTCGTCGCCATTAGGAAGGATGCCTCATCTCGTTGTTAAAAAAAACATTACCGCCGAGGGAGCCCTGGCTATCGTCCAAACTCTCCGGCTAGGCAGTTTCATCATGACCGCCCGTTCGGCTGCTGCACCGACAATGACTTCTCGGGTCATCGAAAACAGCCTCCACGTCGGCTCGGAATTCGCCGAGCAGATGGATCCAATGGAGCTCTCGTCCCTAAATGAGCTCTTCGATCGTATCGCCGCCTTGGGAGTCGCTACAGACTATGATCGGATTGGGCTTAAACCCGATCAAAGGGAGATTAACTCTCCACCGGTCACCCACCATATTGCGGCAATGGAGGAACAATGCGGCGATTCTTCCTCTATTTTGAGGACTAACTATGTCCGGATTCCTGAGCTCTCCGAGCCGGATACCCGCTTACGGGAGGACATCACCCAAGCCCTGAACCTAGAATCAGGCAGCGGGCCAGACTTATCGGGCAACACTCCGGAACCCGAACTTCCAAGATTGGAAACTCCTCGGCCCCTGGGTCTCAGATCAGGTAGGGGTTCGGACTCAAAACCACCCACCCACCCAGACATAAATGATCTTTCACACATCAGGCAAGAGCCCCAAGAAACAGTACATCATTATTGGGCCAGATTCCTCCTTGTGATGAGCAAGGTTAAGGACTATCGTGAGGAAGACGCAGTCTCATTTTTCTGCAATAATTGCATGGATAAGGGAATCCTTAACGCCTTAAGTCGCCATGACATATCACGCTTCGCTGACTTGGCGTCCATAGTACGAAAGTACTGTGCGATGGAAAGCGCCTGGAAAACCGAAACAAAATTTTGGGATAATCCGGCTCAGAATATACACCCAGTCCGAAGCAAAAGGGTGCACTATCATAAGACACCCGAGTTTGTTACAAAGAAACAAAAACCCTCTACAGGGCATGGAACCGTATTGGAGGGATGGCTTAACGGCCCCTGCAAAATTCATAGTACGGCGGATACCATACCAACACACAGCCTTAGAGCATGTTGGATACTCCAGCAGGTGGCCAAAAGCGGCGAGGATCTTCTCATCCTAGATGCCACAGAGCACCATCCCACGAATAACAATACGGTATTAACAGTCTTTGAGACCTTCGCATCAAATAATAGGCACAAGCGAACACTCCGCAGCATTGCCGAAATCTGCCACGTGGCAGCAATAAATCCATGGAGCGACACAGCTATTACCTTCAATGCCAGTGACGAACCTAAATTCCGAACAGCCCGAGCACCAGCCGCACTGGTCCTTAGTCCAATTGTGGATGACTTTCGACTCACCAAAGTACTCATGGACGGCGGCAGTGGATTAAACCTCATATATGAGGAAACTCTTCAAAAAATGGAAATAGACTGGAACCGCATTGAGCAAAGTAGCACAACCTTCAGAGGAATCATCCCCAGTCGGGAAGCACACTGCGCTGGGAAAATCACACTAGATGTGGTATTCGGCACGCTGGAGAACTATAGGTCCGAAGAAATTACATTTCAAGTGGCCCCGTTTAGTAGTGGATACCACGCCCTTTTAGGACGTGAGGCGTTCACGATCTTCCAAGCCGTACCCCATTATGGGTACATGAAGCTCAAAATGCCCGGGCCCAACAGAATCATCACTCTCGCTAGTGACCCGGACATAGCACTCCACGCTGAAAACAAAACAGCCGCATTGGCCCTCGAGGCATTATCCGAAGCCCTTTCGGCCGAGGAATTAACCATGCTACGCTCCACAGTGGACAGGAACGACGTGATACTTGACAAGAGATCCAAGTCCACCTCTTTTAAACCAGCAGATGAAATAGTCAAATTCCAAGTCCACCCAACGGACCCTACAAAAACAGCCTCCATCGGGGCACAGTTAAAACCCGCCGTGGATGCCGCACTACGAGAGTTCCTGCGCGAGAATTGGGACATATTCGCCTGGCACCCCTCAGGCATGCCAGGAATCCCATGCAGGCTGGCCGAGCACAGCCTCAATATCCTAAAGGGATTCAAGCCGGTCAAGCAGGCTCTTCGG
This sequence comes from Triticum urartu, assembly GCF_003073215.2. Lineage (NCBI taxonomy): Eukaryota > Viridiplantae > Streptophyta > Magnoliopsida > Poales > Poaceae > Triticum > Triticum urartu. Next base: position 555,416,834 of record NC_053022.1, on the reverse strand, counting down.
CGTTTCTCCGAACCTAAGAGACAGGCCATGGGAGAGGAACTTGTTGGGGAACGTAGTAATTTCAAAAAATTTCCTACGCACACGCAAGATCATGGTGATGCATAGCAATGAGAGGGGAGAGTGTTGTCTACGTACCCTTGTAGACCGGCAACGGAAGCATTGACACAACGTAGAGGAAGTAGTCGTACGTCTTCCCGATCCGACTGATCCAAGTACCGAAACGTACGACCCCTCCGAGTTCTGCACACGTTCAACTCGGTGACGTCCCTCGAGCTCCAATCCAACAAAACATTGAGGGAGAGTTTCGTCAGCACGACGGCGTGATGACGGTGATGATGTTCTACCGACGCAGGGCTTTGCCTAAGCACCGCTATGATATGACTAAGGTGGAATATGGTGGAAGGGGGCACCGCACACGCCTAAGGAACGATCACGAAGATCAACTTGTGTGTCCTGGGGTGCCCCCTTGCCCCTGTATATAAAGGAGGGAGAGGGGGAGGTGCGGCCGGCCCTAGGGGTGCGCCTGGAGGAGTCCTACTCCCACCGGGAGTAGGACTCCCCCCTCTTGCCTTGTTGGAAAAGGAAGGGGGAAGGGAGAAAGAGGAAAGGGGGGCGCCCCCCCTTCCTTGTCCTATTCGGACTAGGGGGGAGGGGGCGCACGGCCTGCCCTGGCCGGCCCTCCTCTTCTCCCTTATGGCCCATGTAGGCCCAATAACCCCCGGGGGGTTCCGGTAACCCCCGGTACTCCGGTAAAATCCCGATTTCACCCGGAACGTTTTCGATATCCAAATATAGGCTTCCAATATATCAATCTTTATGTATCGACCATTTCGAGACTCCTCGTCATGTCCGTGATCACATCCGGGACTCCGAACAACCTTCGGTACATCAAAACACAAAAACCCTAATTACGATCGTCACCGAACTTTAAGCGTGCGGACCCTACGGGTTCGAGAACTATGTAGACATGACCGAGACACGTCTCCGGTCAATAACCAATAGCGGAACCTGGATGCTCATATTGGTTCCTACATATTCTACGAAGATCTTTATCGGTCAGACCGCATAACAACATACGTTGTTCCCTTTGTCATCGGTATGTTACTTGCCCGAGATTCGATCGTCGGTATCTTAATACCTAGTTCAATCTCGTTGCCGGCAAGTCTTTTACTCGTTTCGTAATACATCATCCCGCAACTAACTTATTAGTTGCAATGCTTGCAAGGCTTGAGTGATATGCATTACCAAGAGGGCCCAGAGATACCTCTCCGATAATCGGAGTGACAAATCCTAATCTCGAAATACGCCAACCCAACAAGTACCTTCGGAGACACCTGTAGAGCACCTTTATAATCACCTAGTTACGTTGTGACGTTTGGTAGCACACAAAGTGTTCCTCCGGTAAACGGGAGTTGCATAATCTCATGGTCAAAGGAACATGTATAAGTTATGAAGAAAGCAATAGCAACAAACTAAACGATCAAGTGCTAAGCTAACGGAATGGGTCAAGTCAATCACATCATTCTCCTAATGATGTGATCCCGTTAATCAAATGACAACTCATGTCTATGGTTAGGAAACATAACCATCTTCGATCAACGAGCTAGTCAAGTAGAGGCATACTAGTGACACTCTGTTTGTCTATGTATTCACACATGTATTATGTTTCCGGTTAATACAATTCTAGCATGAATAATAAACATTTATCATGATATAAGGAAATAAATAATAACTTTATTATTACCTCTGGGGCATATTTCCTTCAGTCTCCCACTTGCACTAGAGTCAATAATCTAGATTACACAGTAATGATTCTAACACCCATGGAGCCTTGGTGCTGATCATGTTTTGCTCATGGAAGAGGCTTAGTCAGCGGGTCTGCAACATTCAGATCCATATGTATCTTGCAAATTTCTATGTCTCCCACTTGGACTAAATCCCGAATGGAATTGAAGTGTCTCTTGATGTGCTTGGTTCTCTTGCGAAATCTGGATTCCTTTGCCAAGGCAATTGCACCAGTATTGTCACAAAACATTTTCATTGGACCCGATGCACTAGGTATAACACCTAGATCGGATATGAACTCCTTCATCTAGACTCCTTCATTTGCTGCTTCCGAAGCAGCTATGTACTCCGCTTCACATGTAGATCCCGCCATGATGCTTTGTTTAGAACTGCACCAACTGACAGCTCCACCATTCAATATAAACACGTATCCGGTTTGTGATTTAGAATTGTCCAGATCAGTGTCAAAGCTTGCATCAACGTAACCATTTACGATGAGCTCTTTGTCACCTCCATATATGAGAAACATATCCTTAGTCCTTTTCAGGTACTTCAGGATGTTCTTGACCGCTGTCCAATGATCCACTCCAGGATTACTTTGGTACCTCCCTGCTAGACTTATAGCAAGGCACACATCAGGTCTGGTACACAGCATTGCATACATGATAGAGCCTATGCCTAAAGCATAGGGAACATCTTTCATTTTCTCTCTATCTTCTGCGGTGGTCGGACATTGAGTCTTACTCAACTTCACACCTTGTAACACAGGCAAGAACCCTTTATTTACCTGATCCATTTTGAACTTCTTCAAAACTTTGTCAAGGTATGTGCTTTGTGAGAGTCCAATTAAGCGTCTTGATCTATATCTATAGATCTTAATGCCCAATATGTAAGCAGCTTCACCGAGGTCTTTCATTGAAAAACTCTTATTCCAATATCCCTTTATGCTATCCAGAAATTCTATATCATTTACAATCAATAATATGTCATCCACATATAATATCAGAAATGCTACAGAGCTCCCACTCACTTTCTTGTAAATACATGCTTCTCCAAAAGTCTGTACAAAACCAAATGCTTTGATCACACTATTAAAGCGTTTATTCCAACTCCGAGAGGCTTGCACCAGTCCATAAATGGATCGCTGGAGCTTGCACATAGCTCCCTTTGGATCGACAAAACCTTCTGGCTGCATCATATACAACTCTTCTTCCAGAAATCCATTCAGAAATGCAGTTTTAACATCCATTTGCCAAATTTCATAATCATAAAATGCGGCAATTGCTAACATGATTCGGACAGACTTAAGCATTGCTACGGGTGAGAAGGTCCCATCGTAGTCAATCCCTTGAACTTGTCGAAAACCTTTTGCAAAAAGTCGAGCTTTGTAGACAGTAACATTACCGTCAGCGTCAATCTTCTTCTTGAAGATCCATTTATTCTCAATTGCTTGCCGATCAACGGGCAAGTCAACCAAAGTCCACACTTTGTTCTCATACATGGATCCCATCTCAGATTTCATGGCTTCTAGCCATTTTGCGGAATCTGGCCTCGCCGTCGCTTCTTCATAGTTCATAGGTTCATCACACTAGTAGAAGACAGGGCTTTGGTCCAGGCTGGGTCAGCCCATTAGTCCCGGTTCAGTCCAGAACCGGGACCAATGGGGGCATTGGTCCCGGTTCGTGAGCCCAGGGGGCCGGCCGGGCCACGTGGGCCATTGGTCCCGGTTCATCTAGACCTTTTGGTCCCAGTTGGTGGGATGAACAGGGACCAATGGGCCTCGCTCCTGGCCCACCACCATTGGTCCCGGTTGGTGGCTTGAACCGGGACCAAAGGCTCCCCTTTAGTCCCGGTTCATGTCACCAACCGGGACCAATGAGGTGCCTATATATACCCCTCGCTCGCGAGCAGAGCACCCAGTGCTCTGTTTTTCTCTGGCCGAGGGGGAGAGGGCTTGGTGGTGCTCTACTTCACCTCCTATGCACATAAGGTGTTCGATGGAATGCCCGAGCCACACTACTTAAGCTTTCTCCTCTCCAAGCTCGACCTCCAAGCTCCATTTTCCATAATATTTGTCTAGGTTTAGCGGTCCGTCACGCCCCGTCCCCGTCTTCACCGCCGTCGATCACTCGCGCCGAGCTCATCGCCGGCACCACCGTGGTGAGCCTCTTGTTCTTATCTTCTTTCTGAAAGGAAAAATATTCTTACTTGTATGTTTACATAGATACTTGTATTATTTTCTTACTTTTATTATTGCATCTTATATAGTGCGATGGTTTTGGTATCCACCCCATCGGCCCTCATCCTGTCTATGATTCGGATGTGGTATATATATATATTATCTTTATAACTATTGGTTCATTTATTGTTTATGAAAATTATGCCGACCAACGTGACATAGATTTTATTTATGTAGGGTGTATGTGAATCGGAAATGCCAACCGACCCTATTGTCGAGAGGTTAAATTTAGTTGAAGAAGAAAACAATTTGTTGAAGGAAAAAATAAAAAAAAATTGAGGAGGAGAAGATGATATTGGAGTTGCATGTTGCGGATGTCGTCGATGATCACAAGATCAAGATGGATGCAATGTGCTTGAAGATTAGAAAGATTAGAAAATATGCCATTCATACCGAGGCTTGGTATGATTATGCCGTTGGATCAATTGTTACCTTGGTTGCGATTATGATCGCATTTGTTTTCGCATTGAAATGTTTTACATAGTTTCAATGTATGGTTTAATTAATTAGATGCTCTGGAGAGCTATATGTTGTTAGATGAGAACTATGTATGCACTTTGGTTTTAATGTGATGATGAACTTCTATTAATTTGGACACTTAATTATATATAATGCACGCAGATGAACTGGCAATGTATGTACGGTGACAGACACACCTGCGAGTACTTTAAGGGCGTGCATGAGTTTCTCGATGCGGCTAAGGCAAACAAGCAGAATGGTTTTATGTGTTATCCATGCACTGAATGTGGGAATACGAGGTCTTACTCTAACCGGAAAATCCTTCACTCCACCTGCTTTACAAGGGTTTCATGCCACACTATAATGTTTGGACGAGGCACGGAGAAATAGGGGTTATGATGGAAGACGGCGAAGAAGAAGAGTACGATGACAACTATGTGCCCCCTGAATACGGTGATGCTGCAACGGGGGGAGCTGGTGAAGATCAAGAGGAACCAGACGATGTGCCCAATGATGCTGCAACGGGTGAAGCTGCTGAAGATCAAGAGGAACCAGACGATGTGCCCGATGATGATGATCTCCGCCGGGTCATTGTCGATGCAAGGACGCAGTGCGAAAGTCAAAAGGAGAAGCTGAAGTTCGATCGCATGTTAGAGGATCACAAAAAAGGGTTATACCCCAATTGCGAAGATGGCAACACAAAGCTCGGTACCGTACTAGAATTGCTGCAGTGGAAGGCAGAGAATGCTGTGGCTGACAAAGGATTTGAGAAGCTACTGAAAATATTGAAGAAGAAGCTTCCAAAGGATAACGAATTGCCCGACAGTACATACGCAGCAAAGAAGGTCGTATGCCCTCTAGGATTGGAGGTGGAGAAGATACATGCATGCCCTAATGACTGCATCCTCTACCGCGGTGCATACAAGGATCTGAACGCATGCCCGGTATGCGGTGCATTGCGGTATAAGATCAGACGAGATGACCCTGGTGATGTTGACGGCGAGCCCCCCAGGAAGAGGGTTCCTGCGAAGGTGATGTGGTATGCTCCTATAATACCACGGTTGAAACGTATGTTCAGAAACGAAGAGCATGCCAAGTTGATGCGATGGCACAGTGAGAACCGAAAGAAAGATGGGAAGTTGAGAGCACCTGCTGATGGGTCGCAGTGGAGAAAAATCGAGAGAAAGTACTGGGATGAGTTTGCAAAGGACCCAAGGAATGTATGGTTTGCTTTAAGCGCGGATGGCATTAATCCTTTCGGGGAGCAGAGCAGCAATCACAACACCTGGCCCGTGACTCTATGTATGTATAACCTTCCTCCTTGGATGTGCATGAAGAGGAAGTTCATTATGATGCCAGTTCTCATCCAAGGCCCTAACCAACCCGACAACGACATTGATGTGTACCTAAGGCCATTAGTTGAAGAACTTTTACAGCTGTGGAATGGAAATGGTGTACGTACGTGGGATGAGCATAGACAGGAGGAATTTAACCTTAAGGCGTTGCTGTTCGTGACCATCAACGATTGGCCCGCTCTCAGTAACCTTTCAGGACAGACAAACAAAGGATACCATGCATGCACGCACTGTTTAGATGACACTGAAAGTATATGCCTGGACAAATGCAGGAAGAATGTGTACCTGGGCCATCGTCGATTTCTTCCGACCAACCATCAATGTCAAAAGAAAGGCAAGCATTTCAAAGGCGAGGCAGATCACCGGAAGAAGCCCGCCATGCGTACCGGTGATCACGTACTTGCTATGGTCAATGATTTACACTACGTAATCTTTGGAAAGGGTCCCGGTGGACTAGCTGTTTCGAATGACGCTGAGGGACACACCCATGTGGAAGAAGAAATCTATATTTTGGGACCTACCCTATTGGAAAGACCTAGAGGTCCGCTCTTCAATCGACGTGATGCACGTGACAAAGAACCTTTGCGTGAACCTGCTAGGCTTCTTTGGCGTGTATGGGAAGACAAAAGATACACCTGAGGCACGGGAGGACCTGCAACGTTTGCACGAAAAAGACGGCATGCCTCCGAAGCAGTATAAAGGTCCTGCCAGCTACGCTCTTACGAAAGAAGAGAAAGAAATCTTCTTTGAATGCCTGCTCAGTATGAAGGTCACGACTGGCTTCTCGTCGAATATAAAGGGAATAATAAATATGCCAGAGAAAAAGTTTCAGAAGCTAAAGTCTCATGACTGCCACGTGATTATGACGCAACTGCTTCCGGTTGCATTGAGGGGGCTTCTACTGGAAAACGTCCGATTAGCCATTGTGAAGCTATGTGCATTCCTCAATGCAATCTCTCAGAAGGTGATCGATCCAGAAATCGTACCAAGGCTAAGGAGTGATGTGGCGCAATGTCTTGTCAGTTTTGAGCTGGTGTTCCCACCATCCTTCTTCAATATCATGACGCACGTCCTAGTTCATCTAGTCGACGAGATTGTCATCCTGGGGCCCGTATTTCTACACAATATGTTCCCCTTTGAGAGGTTCATGGGAGTCCTAAAGAAATATGTCCGTAACCGCGCTAGGCCAGAAGGAAGCATCTCCATGGGCCATCAAACAGAGGATGTTATTGGGTTTTGTGTTGACTTCATTCCTGGCCTTAAGAAGATAGGTCTCCCTAAATCGCGGTATGAGGGGAGACTGACTGGAAAAGGCACTCTTGGAAGAGACTCAATAATATGCAGGGACGGATATTCTTGGTCTCAAGCACACTACGCAGTTCTATAGAACTCTACCTTGGTGACCCCGTATGTCGATGAACACAAGAACAGTCTGCGCTCCAAACACCCGGAGCAGTGCGACGACTGGATTACATGTGAACACATCAGGACTTTCAGCAGTTGGTTGGAAACACGTCTCAGAGGTGACAACACTGTTTGTGATGAGTTGTACTTGTTGTCCAGGGGACCATCTTTGACTGTATTGACTTACAAAGGATACGAGATAAATGGGAATACATTTTACACGATCGCCCAAGATCAAAAGAGCACCAACCAAAACAGCAGTGTCTGCTTTGATGCAGCAACCGAGAGCGGAAAGGACACATATTATGGTTACATAGTGGACATATGGGGACTTGACTACAGACCTGATTTTAAGGTCCCTTTGTTTAAGTGCAAATGGGTTAATCTGTCAGGCGGCGGGGTACAGGTAGACCCACAGTACGGAATGACAACAGTGGATCTGAAAAATCTTGGGTACACTGACGAACCGTTTGTCCTAGCCAATGATGTGGCACAGGTTATCTATGTGAAGGACATGTCTACCAAACCGAGAAAAAGAAAAGATAAGGAAGCGAATACATCATACGATGAGCCAAAGCGCCACATAGTTCTTTCAGGAAAAAGGGACATCCTGGGAGTGGACGGCGAGACAGACATGTCTGAAGATTATGAAAAGTTTCATGAAATTCCTCCCTTCAATGTCAAGGCTGACCCAAGCATCCTGATAAACAATGAAGATTATCCATGGTTACGATGCAATAAGCAAATGACACAAGCGAAGAAAAAGTGAAGACTTTCTCCCGCAACTATTATGATGATACCATGCCAACTTTGTAACACACGAACATGCTACCATTGTCCGTTTTGTACATGCACATGCTATGTGGGTGAAATTATGATACCATGCCAACTTTCAACTTTTTCAGAGTTGTTTTGAAATGCTTTAATGTCTTATGGTTCGGCCCTCGTAATACCATGACCATTAGTCCCTGGCCCATGCCAACTTTCAACTTTCAACTTTCTAAAACTAATCGCACTAACAGAAAGTTTATAATTTTGCTCCTCGCCCCTGGCCCATGACCATTAGTCCCGGTTTGTGCCACAAACCGGGACTAAAGGGTTGGTCCTTGTTGCAGGCAGAGTTTAGTCCCACCTCGCCAACCGAAGGGGGCTCACACCGGTTTATAAGCCCTTCCCTCTCTGCCTTGTTGAGCTCCTCTCAAAGTGAAAATAGATGCCCTAATAGAGAAAAGTTTAACCTAAATTCATAGTGAATTTCTCTGAAATTCATAGAAATTTACTATGAATTTAGGTTGAATTTTCTCTATAAGCGCATCTATTCTCATTTTTTAGTAAGTTAATCACAAACTTGTGATTCACACAAATTTTAAAGAATTCAAATTTTAACTATTCAAATTTGAAAACTAATGGCACTAACAGAAAGTTTATAATTTTTCTAAAACTAATGGCATTAACAGAAAGTTTATAATTTTGCTAACCTAAAAGCAAATAGAATTAAAAATTAAAGAAAAAAACAAAAGAAAATAAATAATGCAAAAAACAAATAAAAAAACAGGAAAAAACTATTTTTATAGTAAAGTTAATCACAAAATAAAATAAATAAAGCAACAAAGAAAACAAAAAACCTAAAAAAGTGTTTTCAAATTTGAAAACTAATGGCACTAACAGAAAGTTTATAATTTTTCTAAAACTAAAAGCAAAAAGAATAAAAAAAATAAAGCAAAAAACAAAAGAAAATAAATAATGCAGAAAACAAAACAAAAAAACTGGAAAAAAATAGCAACAACAAGTATTTTGTTGTAAGTAGAAACAAAATAAAATAAATAAAGCAACAAAGAAAACAAAGAAAACAAAAAAAGTGTTTTCAAATTTGAAAACTAATGGCATTAACAAAAAGTTTATAATTTTTCTAAAACTAAAGCATAAAGAATTAAAAAATAAAGCAAAAAACAAAAGAAAATAAATAAAGCAACAAAAAAACAAAAAACAAATGCCACCTACTGGGCCCCCACGACCTGAATACGACTAGAAACCCATCCAAGGGCCAGGATTCAGGCCCGCAGGAGGCACAGTAGGCCCACAGGCATAGCAGTGACAATTAGGCCCGTAAGCCTGCAATGGAGAGGAGCTCGAGAGGGGTGCGGCAGTGGGGCTTATAAACCACTGCGCACCCCTCTCAACTAGCGAGGTGGGACTAAACTTTCGATGCAGCTGCCGCACAAGGCCTTTGGTCTCAGTTGGTGGCACCAACCGGGACTAAAGGGGGGCATTGGTCACGGTTTGTGCCACGAACCGTGACCAATGCTCCGTCTATATAAGCCACACTTGTGAAAATTTTGGTTCAGTTTCTTCGATCCCGCCCCGACGACGCGGCCAGGCTGCCCGTGCTCGCTGTCGCCGCCACGAGGTCGCCGTCGCCATCACCGCCCGCTCCTCGTCGCCGCCGCCGCCCGCTCCTCGAGCCCGTGCCGCCCTCGAGCCCTTGCCGCCCTCGAGCCCGCGCCGCCCTCGAGCCCGCGCCGCCCCAGAGCTCGTCGTCGTCCCCGAGCCCTCCTCCCCGGGCTCACCCGCCCCTCGAGCTCGCCGTCGTCCCCAAGCCCGCGTCGCCCCCGATCTCGCCGTCGTCCCCGAGCCCTCCTCCCCGAGCCCGTGCCGCCCTCGCCGCCCTCCTCCCTGAGCCATCCGCCGCCCTCGCCGACGCCCTCGTTGTCGGTGTCAAAACCGGCGGATCTCGGGTAGGGGGTCCCAAACTGTGCGTCTAGGCCGGATGGTAACAGGAGACAGGGGACACTTTGTTTTACCCAGGTTCGGGCCCTCTCGATGGAGGTAAAACCCTACTCCTGCTTGATTAATATTGATGATATGGGTAGTACAAGAGTAGATCTACCACGAGATCAAGGAGGCTAAACCCTAGAAGCTAGCCTATGGTATGATTGTTGTGTATGGAGTTTATTCTGTCCTACGGACTACAACCCTCCGGTTTATATAGACACTGGATAGGGTTAGGGTTACACAGAGTCGGTTACAATGGTAGGAGATCTTGAATATCGCATCGCCAAGCTTGCTTCCACGCCAAGGAAAGTACCATCCGGACACGGGACGAAGTCTTCAATCTTGTATCTTCATAGTCCAGGAGTCCGGCTGAAGGTATAGTCCGGCTATCCGAACACCCCCTAATCCAGGACTCCCTCACTCGTCGACGCCCTCACCGCCCCCGCCGTCGCCCTCGCCGGTCAACCTCGCTGTTGTGAGCCGCCGCCACCTGTTTATCATTTTTTCATTTTTTTGTTCGTATATATAATGTATAGATGTATGTGGCTATATGTATGTATAGTTGTTCATATATGTGTATTATTTTTTTTGTTCAGAGCATTTTTTGTTCATATATGTATTTTTTTGTTTATGTGTATTATTTTTTTGTTCATAGCATTTTTTTGTTCATATTTTTTTCATAGCATTATTTCCATGTATATATGTATGTGGCTATGTACGTATAGATGGATAGCATTTTTTTCCATGTATGCATGTCATTGTCGATATACCCCCTCCCCGATAACTTCGACATGAGGGGGGTCGATATAACCCTCCCCGATAACTTCGACATGAGGGGGGGGGGGTCGATATACCCCGTCCCTGATAACTTCGACATGAGGGGGGGTCGAGAACTAGTTTAGGGGGTCGAGGGTTGAGAACTAGTTTAGGGGGTCGAGGGAAGAAGGGGAAGAAGAGGGAGACACTGGTAGAAAAAGGGCCTGTTGTCCCGGTTCGTAAGGGCCTTTAGTCCCGGTTCCTGAACCAGGACTAAAGGGTCGGTACTAATGCCCTGACCCTTTAGTCCTGGTTCAAACCAGAACCGGGACTAAAGGCCCTCCACGTGGCCGGTCCACCTTTAGTCCCAGTTGGTAACACCAACCGGTACTAAAGGAAATTTTCTGAATTTTTTTGAATTTTTTTTTGAATTTTTTTTGAATTTTTTTGTTTTCAAATTTCTGAATTATTTTAACCTCTAATCTCTAATCACCCGTCATCACTGCTCAATTTAATCTCTAATCACCCCTCATCATTCCAAATCATCTAACTTCCCGGACGGTCACCCATCCTCCCACTCCCCCAGCCTGAGCACGCTTAACTTCCGGGTTCTATTCTCCCTCGTTTCCAAGTCTGCACTCGTTGTTTTCCTGACAATAGTAAGATGTCAATCCTATTAACCCTCAGGAGTTTAGCTTGAGCATGAAGTCACACATTTCACCGTTTGAGTTTGAAACTATTGTTCTAAAAAACAATAATTTTTTAGTAACACTAATATTTCTTGAATAAGTAGTTTGACCATTGTTTGACCACAGTTTGACCATAGTTTGACCAGATTCGACCAAAATTCAAAAAAACTGAAATAATTATTTAATAACACTAATATTCTTGAATAATTATTTAGTAACACTAATACTTCTTGAATAAGTAGTTTGACCATAGTTTGACCAGATTTAATGAAAATTTAAAAAAACTGAAAATTTGAACATAACTTTTTTTCCTTTTGGAATTTGAGGATTCTACAAATTTGCAAACAGGCCGTAGGCGGTCTCCATCGGATGTAACTTTTCGAGTAGATGATTTTTCATATAAAAAACTTTTTAATCCGAGTTCGTATGCAAAAGTTATGCCCATTTTACAAATTCCAAAGAGATTTTGTAAATAAAGTCATATTTGTAAATTTTCCCAACAACTAGACCACATATCAGATGGGAAACTTATTTTATTTTATTTTATTGGCAGTTCCATCATTTTCTTTTGTTTTTTCTAAAACTGAAAAGGCGGTCCACGGGGGGGGGGGGGGTTTTAAAATGGGACCTTTAGTCCTGGTTGGTGGCACGAACCGGGGACTAAAGGGCCCAGGTGAACCGGGACTAATGCCTTAGCCACACGAACCGGGATAAATGCACCCATTGGTCCCGGTTCTAGACTGAACCGGGACTAATGGGCTTACCCGGCCTGGACCAAAGCCCCCTTTTCTACTAGTGAGAAGAAGAGGAAGAAGAGGAGAGGAAAAAGAGGAGAGGGAGAAGAAGAGGAGAGGAAGAAGAGGAGAGGAAGAAGAGGAGAGGAAGAAGAGGGAGAAGAAGAGGGAGAAGAAGAGGAGAAGAAGAGGAGAAGAAGAGGAGAGGAAGAAGAGGGAGAATATGTATTAATTTTTTTATTTAGGTTGTTAATTAGTAGATATTAATTTTGTTCATATATGTATGGATGCATGTGATATGTATGTATGTATGTATGTATGTATGTGTGTATGTATCGGGTATGTCGTTGTCGATATACCCCCTACCCGATAACTTCGACATGAGGGGGTCGAGAGGGGGTCTAGGGTCGCCGAGGGGTCGAGGGTCGTCGAACATGAGAGGAAGAAGAGGATAAAAAAAGAAGAGGAAGAAGAAACAAAAAGAGGAGAAGAAAGAATAGAGGAGTTCTTCTCCTCTATTCTTTCTTCTCCTCTTTTTTTTCTTCTTCCTCTTCTTTTTTATCCTTGAAGCGTTGTCGAGGCCACCCCAAACCCTAGAGAAGCAGCGTCGAGGCCACCCCAAACCCTAGAGAAGCAGCATCGAGGCCATTAATTAATATTAGTTCTACGTTTGCCACTAATATATCCATCTGTCATGTTTGAATAATAATTGCCATGTTGTCAATATTTGTAGAAACTATGGACACCGCCCGAGACGAAGTACAAGAAGAGTTGTTGGGGGACATAATCGCACGAGGAAGTGATGCCGTCGTGTCGTTGTTTCTCAACGACACCGATGGTCTGGAAGCAGCTGGCTATGATTATGATGGCTCCGGTGACCTAATGCCGGTGCAAGAAGGAGACCGTGAGGACGGCTTCGGTGACCCAATGCCGGTGCAAGAAGGAGACCGTGATGACGTCTCCGGTGACCGAACCGAGCCCGGCCAGGTATATATATTAGTTAAGCTTCTGCTGACTAGCTAATTGATGCATTCATTGTTTTGGTATGTACACATATTAATTAAGTCTTTGTTCTTTTTTCTAGCCCTCCGGATCAAGCACAACTTCGGTAAAGAGACGAGGCCCGAAGAAAAAGTTGAGCTCGGATGAAAAGTTTGAGATCATAGCAATTGCGCCTGACGGCCAACCGATTGAACCGCTCCGGACAAAGAGCGCATTTGTTGCTTAGTGCGGGGTTTTGGTTAGGGACAAGATCCCGATCAGCATCCAGCAATGGTTAAAGCCGGCTATAGAAGACCCTGAGGTGTCTTATGTCAATGATATGCAGAAAAATGATCTTTGGACTGAGCTGAAGTCAAATTTCACCCTACCGCCAGAGGATGATCCAGAGAAGCCAGTTAAACAGCAATTAATCAAGTCTTTTGCTCTTAAGAGGATGGCAGAACTATTCAGGAGGTGGAAGAAAGAGCTGAATAAGTTTGTCGAAAATAAAGAGACACCAGAATTCAAGGGCAGATATGAGAAGATCAGAGATCACTGGCCCGCATTTGTGGCCCACAAGACATCGGAAAAGAGTAAGAAGATGTCGGCGACAAACAAGCAAAATGCTGTGAAGAAGAAGCATCACCATCGCACGGGGTCAGGTGGCTACCTCGTAGCCCGGCCTAAGTGGGCCAAGACTGAGAATGATCTGGTTGATAAAGGGATCGAACCAGAGACAATTAACTGGCCAGATCGTTACCGGACTTGGTTCTTCGGGGCTGGCAGAACCTTGGACCCTGTAACAGGGAAGTGCATTTGGACGAACGATCAAATGGACATACCAGTTAGGAAGCTTCAACAGTATATCGAAGCAACGCAGCAAGGGACGTTCTTTCCAGATAGAGAGAACGACAAACTCACAATGGCCCTCGGGAATCCTGAGCACCCTGGACGGGCACGAGGCATGCTAGGCTCCATTCCGTGGAAGGTTGGGTTTCTAGACGTAGGCGGTTACAAATCCCAGGAGAGGAGGAAAAAATTGCAGCAGACCCAAATGCAGGCGCTGCAAGCAAAGGTACAAGCGATAAAGGAACGAGAAGCAAATCGCAGCAAACGTACTGCTGAAGCTTCCCCCGAAGCTACCCCGCCATCTCAGCGGAGAAGCAGCGTGGCTTCCACCGAGCTGCTTCAGCCGGAGCATGCCTTGACGGCTCCTGCCAGCTATCCCGTGGATGCTATCACGGAGTCTCAAAATTGCCACCTTATGACGCAATGGATGAATTTGAAGGTCAAGGCGGCTGTTGGCTTTGTTTATCCTACTGAACCCGGTGCAACTTTTCACTGCCGGCCGATTCCAGAAGGATATGCTAGGGTGATGGTGGATGAAATAACGGAGGGATTTGAGGACCTCCAGCTTGACCACCCTACCGGTGAAGGGGAGACTAGGCTGGGGTCTGCTCTGAAGACTCCATGCCTATGGCGGAAGGAGCTCATCAACCTTCCGAACTGGACGCCTCCGCCTCGTCCTCCTCCTCCGGCAAGTCAGGGCACTCCGCCTCCTCCACCGCCTCCTCCTCCAGCGAGTAAGGGCACCCCGCCTCCTCCACCGCCTCCTCCTCCAGCGAGTGACGATCAGGGCACTCGACCGGCTCCTTCTCCGGCACGTGGCGGCACTCCGCCTCCTTCTCCGCCTGCGCCGACGCACCCGAGCAACCAGCCTCCTCCTTCTCCGCCTCGTCAGCAAGGGCGGAAGAGACCTGCCGCCGCTCCGGCTTCTCCGGCGCGTCGTAGTCCTTCTCCTCCGCCTCGTAAGCAAGTAAAGAAGACAACCGCTCCGTCTGCT
Organism: Triticum urartu; assembly: GCF_003073215.2. Taxonomy (NCBI): domain Eukaryota; kingdom Viridiplantae; phylum Streptophyta; class Magnoliopsida; order Poales; family Poaceae; genus Triticum; species Triticum urartu. The sequence continues at coordinate 555,401,817 of NC_053022.1, read as the reverse complement.
CTGCCGGCGTCTAGCAGTACAGCCAGAGGCGGGAGGAAATACATATTCGGTCCTTCTCTGAAGACTCCAGAGAAGTTACCATACAAGAGGACCCCGGAGGAGAACGTCGAGATCGCATGAGAAGAAGTGAGGAACTACTTTGAAGGGGTGAAAGCAAAGAAACATCCACCTCTGGAGGAGAAGGTAGATCCGGTGAAAGCGAAGCGCACTTTGGCTGCCCTGACAAAACCACCCAAGTCTCTGCTGAAAGGAAACTATGAGCGCATTATTGGAAAGGAATTTGCCGAAGCGGAGCGGTCAGTGTTGGGGAACGTAGTAATTTCAAAAAATTTCCTACGCACACGCAAGATCATGGTGATGCATAGCAACGAGAGGGGAGAGTATGATCTACGTACCCTTGTAGATCGCAACGGAAGCGTTGACACAACGTAGAGGAAGTAGTCGTACGTCTTCTTCCTGACCCGACCGATCCAAGCACTGTTACTCCGGCACCTCCGAGTTCTTAGCACACGTTCAGCTCGATGACGATCCCCAGGCTCCGATCCAGCAAAGCTTCAGGGAGGAGTTCCGTCAGCACGACGACGTGGTGACGATCTTGATGTTCTACCGTCGCAGGGCTTCGCCTAAGCACCGCTACGATATGACCGAGGTGGAATATGGTGGAGGGGGGCACCGCACACGGCTAAGGAACAATCACGAAGATCAACTTGTGTGTCTATGGGGTGCCCCCTGCCTCAATATATAAAGGATGGAGGAGGAGGAGGCCGGCCAAGGCTATTGGTGCGGCCAGGATGGGAGTCCTACTAGGACTCCAAGTCCTAGTAGGAGTCCATCAAGAGGGGAGGAAGGGAGAAGGAAGTGGAGGAGAAGGAGAGGTGGCCGGCCCCCTTTTCCCTAGTCCAATTCGGACCAAAGGGGAGGGGGGGCGCAGCAGCCCCTTGGCCCTTTCTCCTCTTCCCACTAAAGCCCACCAAGGCCCATTGCTTCTCCCGTAACTACCCGGTACTCCGAAAAATACCCGAATCACTCGGAACCTTTCCAATGTCCGAATATAGTCGTCCAATATATCGATCTTTACGTCTCGACCATTTCGAGACTCCTCGTCATTTCCCCGATCTCATCCGGGACTCCGAACTCCTTCGGTACATCAAAACTCATAAACTCATAATATAACTGTCATCGAAACCTTAAGCGTGCGGACCCTACGGTTCAAGAACAATGTAGACATGACCGAGAAACGTCTCCGGTCAATAACCAATAGCGGGACCTGGATGCCCATATTGGCTCCTACATATTCTATGAAGATCTTTATCGGTCAGACCGCATAACAGTATACGTTGTTCCCTTTGTCATCAGTATGTTACTTGCGCGAGATTCGATCGTCGGTATCCAATACCTAGTTCAATCTCGTTACCGGCAAGTCTCTTTACTCGTTCCGTAATACATCATCTCACAACTAACATATTAGTTGTAATGCTTGCAAGGCTTTATGTGATGTGCATTACCGAGAGGGCCCAGAGATACCTCTCCGACAATCGGAGTGACAAATCCTAATCTCGAAATACGCCAACCCAACATGTACCTTTGGAGACACCTGTAGTGCTCCTTTATAATCACCCAGTTTCGCTGTGACGTTTGGTAGCACCCAAAGTGTTCCTCCGGCAAACGGGAGTTGCATAATCTCATAGTCATAGGAACATGTATAAGTCATGAAGAAAGCAATAGCAACATACTAAACGATCGGGTGCTAAGCTAATGGAATGGGTCATGTCAATCAGATCATTCAACTAATGATGTGATCTCGTTAATCAAATAACAACTCCTTTGTCTATGGTTAGGAAACATAACCATCTTTGATTAACAAGCTAGTCAAGTAGAGGCATACTAGTGACACTCTGTTTGTCTATGTATTCACACATGTATTATGTTTCCGGTTAATACAATTCTAGCATGAATAATAAACATTTATCATGATATGAGGAAATAAATAATAACTTTATTATTGCCTCTAGGGCATATTTCCTTCAGTCTCCCACTTGCACTAGAGTCAATAATCTAGATCACATCACCATGTGATTAACATCGATAGTTCACATCATCATGTGATTAACACCCATAGTTCACATCGCCATGTGACCAACACCCAAAGGGTTTACTAGATTCGGTAATCTAGTTCACATCGCTATGCGATTAACACCCAAAGAGTACTAAGGTATGATCATGTTTTGCTTGTGAGAGAATCTTAGTCAACGGTCTTTCACATTCAGATCCGTTATGTATTTTGCAATTTTCTATGTCTACAATGCTCTGCACGAAGCTACTCTAGCTAATTTCTCCCACTTTCAATATGTATCTAGATCGAGACTTGGAGTCATCCAGATCAGTGTCAAAACTTGCATCGACGTAACCCTTTATGGCGAACCTTTTCTTCACGTCCATAATCGAGAAACATATCCTTATTTCACTAAGGATAATTCTGACCGCTGTCCAGTGATCTACTCCTAGATCACTATTGTACTCCCTTGCCAAATCAGTGCAGGGTACACAATAGATCTGGTATACAGCATGACATACTTTATAGAACCTATGGCCAAGGCATAGGGAATGACTTTGATTTTCTTTCTATCTTCTGCCATGGTCGGGCTTTGAGTCTTACTCAACTTCACACCTTGTAATACAGGCAAGAACTCTTTCTTTGACTGCTCCATTTTGAACTACTTCAAAATCTTGTCAAGGTATGTACTCATTGAAAAAACTTATCAAGCGTCTTGATCTATCTCTATAGATCTTGAAGCTCAATATGTAAGCAGCTTCACCGAAGTCTTTCTTTGAAAAACTCCTTTCAAACACTGGTTTATGCTTTACAGAATAATTCTACATTATTTCCGATCGACAATATGTCATTCACATATACTTATCAGAAATGCTGTAGTGCTCCCACTCACTTTCTCGTAAATACAGGCTTCACCGCAAGTCTGTATAAAACTATATGCTTTGATCAACTCATCAAAGCGTATATTCCAACTCCGAGATGCTTGCACCAGTCTACAGATGGATCGCCGGAGTTTGCACATTTTGTTAGCACCTTTCGGATTGGCAAAACCTTCTGGTTGCATCATATACAACTCTTCTTTAATAAATCCATTAAGGAATGCAGTTTTGTTTATCCATTTACCAGATTTCTAAAATGCGGCAATTACTAACATGATTCGGACAGACTCAAGCATAGATACGAGTGAGAAACTCTCATCGTAGTCAACACCTTGAACTTGTCGAAAACCTTTTGCGACAATTCTAGCTTTGTAGATAGTAACACTACTATCAGCGTCCGTCTTCCTCTTGAAGATCCATTTATTTTCTATGGCTTGCCGGTCATCGGGCAAATCCATCAAAGTCCATACTTTGTTCTCATCCATGGATCATATCTCAGATTTCATGGCTTCAAACCATTTTGCGGAATCTGGGCTCATCATCGCTTCCTCATAGCTCGCAAGTTCGTCATGGTCTAGTAACATGACTTCCAGAACAGGATTATCGTACCACTCTGGTGCGGATCTCACTCTGGTTTACCTACGAGATTCAGTAGTAACTTGATCTGAAGTTACATGATCATCATCATTAGCTTCCTCACTAATTGGTGTAGTAGTCACAAGAACAGATTTCTGTGATGAACTACTTTCTAATAAGGGAGAAGGTACAATTACCTTATCAAGTTTTCTACTTTCCTCCCACTCACTTCTTTCGAGAGAAACTCCTTCTCCAGAAAGTTTCCGAATTTAGCAACAAAAGTCTTGCCTTCGGATCTGTGATAGAAGGTGTATCCAATAGTTTCCTTTGGATATCCTATGAAGACATATTTCTCCGATTTGGGTTCGAGCTTATCAGGTTGAAGCTTTTTCACATAAGCATCGCAACCCCAAACTTTCAGAAACGACAACTTTGGTTTCTTGCCAAACCATAGTTCATAAGGCGCCGTCTCAACGGATTTTTGATGGTGCCCTTTTAACGTGAATGCAGCTGTCTTTAATGCATAACCCCAAAACGATAGTGGTAGATCGGTAAGAGACATCATAGATCGCACCATATCTAATAAAGTACGGTTATGACGTTCGGACACACCATTACATTATGGTGTTCCAGGTGGCATGAGTAGTGAAACTATTTCACATTGTTTTTAACTGAAGGCCAAACTCGTAACTCAAATACTCTTCTCTACGATCAGATCGTAGAAACTTTATTTTCTTGTTACGATGATTTTTCACTTCACTCTGAAATTCTTTGAACTTTTCAAATGTTTCAGACTTATGTTTCATCAAGTAGATATACTCATATCTGCTCAAATCATCTGTGAAGATCAGAAAATAATGATACCTGTCGCGAGCTTCAATATTCATCGGACCACATACATCAGTATGTATGATTTCCAACACATCTGTTGTTTGCTCCATTGTTCCGAAGAACAGAGTCTTAGTCATCTTGCCTATGAGGCATGGTTCGCAAGCATCAACCGATTCATAATCAAGTGATTCCAAAAGCCCATCAGCATGTAGTTTCTTCATGCGCTTTATACCAATATGACCTAAACGGCAGTGCTACAAATAAGTTGCACTATCATTATTAACTTTGCATATTTTGGTTTCAATATTATGATTATGTGTATCACTACGATCGAGATCCAACGAACTATTTTCATTGGGTGTGTGACCATATAAGGTTTTATTCATGTAAACAGAACAACAATTTATTCTCTTACTTAAATGAATAACCATATTACAATAAACATGATCAAATCATATTCATGCTCAACACAAACACCAAATAACACTTATTTAGGTTCAACACTAATCCCGAAATTATAGGGAGTGTGCGATGATGATCATATCAATCTTGGAACCACTTCCAACACACATCGTCACTTCACCCTTAACTAGTCTCTGTTTATTCTGCAACTCCCGTTTCGAGTTACTAATCTTAGCAACTGAACTAGTATCAAATACTGAGGGTTTGCTATAAACACTAGTAAAGTACACACCAATAACATGTATATCAAATATACTTATGTTCACTTTGCCATCCTTCTTATCCGCCAATCACTTGGGGTAGTTCCGCTTCCAGTGACCAGTCCCTTTGCAGTAGAAGCACTTAGTCTCAGGCTTAGGACCAGACTTGGGCTTCTTCACTTGAGCAGCAACTTGCTTGCTGTTCTTCTTGAAGTTCCCCTTCTTCCCTCTGCCCTTTTCTTGAAACTAGTGATCTTGTCAACCATCAACACTTGATGTTTTTCTTGATTTCTACCTTCGTTGATTTCAGCATCATGAAGAGCTTGGGAGTTGTTTACGTTATCCCTTGCATATTATAGTTCATCACGAAGTTCTACTAACTTGGTGATGGTGACTAGAGAATTCTGTCAATCACTATCTTATCTAGAAGATAAACTCCCACTTGATTCAAGCGATTGTAGTACTCAGACAATCTGAGCACATGCTCACTAGTTGAGCGATTCTCCTCCATCTTTTAGCTATAGAACTTGTTGGAGACTTCATATCTCTCAACTCGGGTATTTGTTTGAAATATTAACTTCAACTCCTGAAACATCTCATATGGTCCATGACGTTCAAAACGTCTTTGAAGTCCCGATTCTAAGCCGTTAAGCATGGTGCACTTAAACTATCAAGTAGTCATCATATTGAGCTAGCCAAACGTTCATAACGTCTGCATCTGCTCCTGCAATAGGTCTGTCACCTAGCGGTGCATCAAGGACATAATTCTTCTGTGCAGCAATGAGGACAAACCTCAGATCACGGATCCAATCCGCATTATTGCTACTAACATCTTTCAACACAATTTTCTCTAGGAACATATCAAAATAAACATATGAAAGCAACAACGCGAGCTATTGATCTACAACATAGATATGCTAATACTACTAGGACTAAGTTCATGATAAATTAAAGTTCAATTAATCATATTACTTAAGAACTCCCACTTAGATAGACATCCCTCTAATCCTCTAAGTGATCACGTGATCCAAATCAACTAAACCATGTCCGATCATCACGTGAGATGGAGTAGTTTCATTGGTGAACATCACCATGTTGATCATATCTACTATATGATTCACGCTCGACCTTTCGGTCTCCGTGTTCCGAGGCCATATCTGTATATGCTTGGCTCGTCAAGTATAACCTGAGTATTCCGCGTGTGCAACTGTTTTCCACCCGTTGTATTTGAACGTAGAGCCTATCACACCCGATCATCACGTGGTGTCTCAGCACGAAGAACTTTCACAACGGTGCATACTCAGGGAGAACACTTCTTGATAATTAGTGAGAGATCATCTTATAATGCTACCGTCAATCAAAGCAAGATAAGATGCATAAAAGATAAACATCACATGCAATCAATATAAGTGATATGATATGGCCATCATCATCTTGTGCTTGTGATCTCCATCTTCGAAGCACCATCGTGATCACCATAGTCACCGGCGCGACACCTTGATCTCCATCGTAGCATCGTTGTCGTCTCGCCAATCTTATGCTTCCACGACTATCACTACCGCTTAGTAATGAAGTAAAGCATTACATCGCGATTGCATTGCATACAATAAAGCGACAACCATATGGCTCCTGCCATTTGCCGATAACTCGGTTACAAAACATGATCATCTCATACAATAAAATTTAGCATCATGTCTTGACCATATCACATCACAACATGACCTGCAAAAACAAGTTAGACGTCCTCTACTTTGTTGTTGCAAGTTTTACGTGGCTGCTACGGGCTTAAGCAAGAACCAATCTCACCTACGCATCAAAACCACAACGATAGTTTGTCAATTTGACTCCGTTTTAACCTTCGCAAGGACCGGGCGTAGCCACACTCGGTTCAACTAAAGTTGGAGAGACAGTCGCCTGCAAGCCACCTATGTGCAAAGCACGTCGGGGGAACCGGTCTCGCGTAAGCGTACGCGTAATGTTGGTCCGGGTCGTCTCGTCCAACAATACCGCCGAACCAAAGAATGACATGCTGGTAGGCAGTATGACTTATATCGCCCACAACTCACTTGTGTTCTACTCGTGCAAATAACATCAAACCATAAAACCTAGGCTCGGATGCCACTGTTGGGGAACATAGTAATTTCAAAAAAATTCCTACGCACACGCAAGATCATGGTGATGCATAGCAACGAGAGGGGAGAGTATGATCTACGTACCCTTGTAGATCGCAACGGAAGCGTTGACACAACGTAGAGGAAGTAGTCGTACGTCTTCTTCCCGATCCGACCGATCCAAGCACCGTTACTCCGGCACCTCCGAGTTCTTAGCACACGTTCAGCTCGATGACGATCCCCGGGCTCCGATCCAGCAAAGCTTCGGGGAGGAGTTCCGTCAGCACGACGGCGTGGTGACGATCTTGATGTTCTACCGTCGCAGGGCTTCGCCTAAGCACCGCTACGATATGACCGAGGTGGAATATGGTGGAGGGGGGCACCGCACACGGCTAAGGAACGATCACGAAGATCAACTTGTGTGTCTATGGGGTGCCCCCTGCCTCAGTATATAAAGGATGGAGGAGGAGGAGGCCGGCCAAGGCTATTGGTGCGGCCAGGATGGGAGTCCTACTACAACTCCAAGTCCTAGTAGGAGTCCATCAAGAGGGGAGGAAGGGAGAAGGAAGTGGAGGAGAAGGAGAGGTGGCCGGCCCCCTTTTCCCTAGTCCAATTCGGACCAAAGGGGAGGGGGGGCGCAGCAGCCCCTTGGCCCTTTCTCCTCTTCCCACTAAAGCCCATCAAGGCCCATTGCTTCTCCCGTAACTACCCGGTACTCCGAAAAATACCCGAATCACTCGGAACCTTTCCAATGTCCGAATATAGTCGTCCAATATATCGATCTTTACGTCTCGACCATTTCGAGACTCCTCGTGATGTCCCCGATCTCATCCAGGACTCCGAACTCCTTCGGTACATCAAAACTCATAAACTCATAATATAACTGTCATCGAAACCTTAAGCGTGCGGACCCTACGGTTTCAAGAACAATGTAGACATGACCGAGAAACGTCTCCGGTCAATAACCAATAGCGGGACCTGGATGCCCATATTGGCTCCTACATATTCTACGAAGATCTTTATCGGTCAGACCGCATAACAACATACGTTGTTCCCTTTGTCATCGGTATGTTACTTGCCGAGATTCGATCGTCGGTATCCAATACCTAGTTCATCTCGTTACTGGCAAGTCTCTTTACTCGTTCCGTAATACATCATCTCACAACTAACATATTAGTTGTAATGCTTGCAAGGCTTATGTGATGTGCATTACCGAGAGGGCCCAGAGATACCTCTCCGACAATCAGAGTGACAAATCCTAATCTCGAAATACGCCAACCCAACATGTACCTTTGGAGACACCTGTAGAGCACCTTTATAATCACCCATTTACGTTGTGATGTTTGGTAGCACACAAAGTGTTCCTCCGGCAAACGGGAGTTGCATAATCTCATAGTCATAGGAACATGTATAAGTCATGAAGAAAGCAATAGCAACATACTAAACGATCGGGTGCTAAGCTAATGGAATGGGTCATGTCAATCAGATCATTCACCTAATGATGTGATCCCGTTAATCAAATAACAACTCCTTGTTTATGGTTAGGAAACATAACCATCTTTGATTAACGAGCTAGTCAAGTAGAGGCATACTAGTGACACTCTGTTTGTCTATGTATTCACACATGTATTATGTTTCCGGTTAATACAATTCTAGCATGAATAATAAACATTTATCATGATATAAGGAAATAAATAATAACTTTATTATTGCCTCTAGGGCATATTTCCTTCAGTCGGAAGTACTGTCAGTGATCAAAGGCTGAAAGAACGACGAGCTGGGAAACAAATTGCCCAGCTCGGCGAACAAGCGAAGCAATCGTGCCCCCCGCTCAAGGTGCCAAGCGACAACGTCGCTAATGATCCGAGGATGGTGCCCGGTTATAGCAATCTTGGCGATTACCTGCCCGACGATGTACATTATGATTTCATGGAGGTGCAGATACAAAGATACGAGTACGGGAAGCCTCTCGTCAAAGATGAAAGATCTCTATCAACGATGATGCGAAGATTGCATGATTGGTACTTGAAAATCTACAGAGACTCTGGGGGGAGGAGTACTTTGTATGTGAAAGTTAAAAAGGAGCATGACCTCATTGGAATTGAACTGTTGCCTGTTCCATTTGAGGAGTTCTTTCAGTTTTTCAATCAATTGGCCCTCGATAAAACAACGGTCACCTGCTACTGTGTGTAAGTAGTACTACTTCTATCATTAAGTCTCTCTATATAGCTCAGCTCTTTCATTGCATGTATTTATAATCATCCTCACTATATTATGCAGATTGAAGATCACCGAATTGAAGAAAAGACAAGTCGGTGATATTGGGTTCATTAACACATATCTCATAGATGCAACTCAGGTTAAATTTCATGCCGCAGCTACCAAGGCCAACTTTCTACGATCGTTGGTAATAAATGAAAACAAAGATATAATAATCTTTCCTTACAACTTCAAGTGAGTGTTACTGTCTTGTGCGTATTCGGTTTCCCTTATATATTAGTCAAGGTTATAGTAATGTAATTGATGAGTTATGCATGCATGTGCAGTTACCACTATATTCTCCTAGAGATTAAGCTTGAGCAGGGACTAGTAACCGTCTTAGACTCAAGACGAAAAGATCCCCAGGACTATGCGGACATGACTCAAATGCTTGAGAAGTAAGTTAAATCAATCATTATCCACCATATCAGCAACTTTGTTCATTTCCTGATATATCAAGTAATTGTTTTCTTTGTCTGGCAGGGTTTGGAAAAATTCTCCAAAAAAGCTCCAGGACTCCCGAAGAAGCTGCAATTTAGACACCCGAAAGTAAGTACTATAGTAGCATGTTCCGCGCATCTCCTATTGATTTGGAATTCTTGCTTATCAGTTTGATTGACCTCTATTTCTTGTAAAGTGGTTGTGGCAGGAACAAGGGAATGATTTATGTGGATACTACGTTTGCGAGTCCATCCGCCACATGACCTATGAGCGGGGCTACACTGACGAACAATATGAAGTACGTAAATAACAACATTCACAATTTTATTTTATTACCATCATTTGTGTTGAGTTTCATTCCTTCATATATATATATATATCTATTGACCCCCTTCTTCAAATTCGATGTTTCGGAAGTGGGATGAACTCCTAGCACCAACTCGCATGCGAGCAATTCAAGAGGAATTGGCGGCATTCTTTCTTGACCACGTGATCGCTGAAGACGACGGAGAATACTATGTGGACCATGAGTCCGTATGATTATATTTGTAAGAGATAATTATTGTATATATGTAGCCGGTAGTGTCGGATAGATATACGAGAACTTGTTGTTCGACCAATCTCTCGGAGAAGGAGAGGTGGTCGATATCACTTCTCTCTGTATGCATATATGTTCGTAACGATCTTCTGTTTCCTTCGTTTGCTTACTAGCTAGCTAGCGTGTCTAGTCCTCTCTATACGTATGTATAGTACGTAGCGTCGACCAAGCACGGACATAAGAAAGGACACTTCTCTCTATTAATTATAGCTAGCTAACACAATATATGAAACACCTAAATTAACCCCCCAAAACCCCCAAACCCCCCCTTTAAAAAAAACAAAACCCCCAGCCACAGAAATGCTGACGCGTGGATGCCTATTGGTCCCGGTTGGTGCCACCAACCGGGACCAAAGGGTCTCCTGCCTGGGCTCCGCGCACAGGCCACGTGGAGGCCCATCAGTCTCGGTTCTGGATTGAACCGGGACTAAAGGGACAGGGCATTAGTACCGACCCTTTAGTCCCGGTTCAGGAACCGGGACAAAAGGCCCTTACGAACCGGGACAACAGGCCCTTTTTCTACCAATGTCATGATCTAGTAGCATGACTTCCAGAATAGGATTACCGTACCACTCTGGTGCGGATCTTATTCTGGTTGATCTACGAGGTTTGGTAGTAATTTGATCTGAAGTTTCATGATCATTATCATTAGCTTCCTCACTAATTGGTGCAGGTGTCACAGAAACCGGTTTCTGTGATGTACTACTTTCCAATAAGGGAGCAGGTATAGTTACCTCATCAAGTTCTACTTTCCTCCCACTCACTTCTTTCGAAAGAAACTCCTTCTCTAGAAAGGATCCATTCTTAGCAACGAAAGTCTTGCCTTCGGATCTGTGATAGAAGGTGTACCCAACAGTTTCCTTTGGGTATCCTATGAAGACACATTTCTCCGATTTGGGTTCGAGCTTACCAGGTTGAAGCTTTTTCACATAAGCATCGCAGCCCCAAACTTTCAGAAACGACAACTTTGGTTTCTTGCCAAACCACAGTTCATAAGGCGTCGTCTCAACGGATTTCGATGGTGCCCTATTTAACGTGAATGCAGCCGTCTCTAAAGCATAACCCCAAAACGATAGTGGTAAATCTGTAAGAGACATCATAGATCGCACCATATCTAGTAAAGTACGATTACGACGTTCGGACACACCATTACACTGTGGTGTTCCGGGTGGCGTGAGTTGTGAAACTATTCCGCATTGTTTCAAATGTAGACCAAACTCGTAACTCAAATATTCTCCTCCACGATCAGATCATAGAAACTTTATTTTCTTGTTACGATGATTTCAACTTCACTCTGAAATTCTTTGAACTTTTGAAATGTTTCGGACTTATGTTTCATCAAGTAGATATACCCATATCTGCTTAAATCATCTGTGAAGGTGAGAAAATAACGATATCCGCCACGAGCCTCAATATTCATCGGACCACATACATCTGTATGTATGATTTCCAACAAATCCGTTGCTCTTTCCACAGTACCGGAGAATGGCGTTTTGGTCATCTTGCCCATGAGGCACGGTTCGCAAGTACCAAGTGATTCATAATCAAGTGATTCCAAAAGTCCATCGGTATGGAGTTTCTTCATGCGCTTTACACCGATATGACCTAAACGGCAGTGCCACAAATAAGTTACACTATCATTATCAACTCTGCATCTTTTGGTTTCAACATTATGAATATGTGTATCACTACTATCGAGATTCATCAAAAATAGACCACTCTTCAAGGGTGCATGACCATAAAAGATATTACTCATATAAATAGAACAACCGTTATTCTCTGATTTAAATGAATAACCGTCTCGCATCAAACAAGATCCAGATATAATGTTCATGCTCAATGCTGGCACCAAATAACAATTATTTAGGTCTAAAACTAATCCCGAAGGTAGATGTAGAGGTAGCGTGTGGACCACAATCACATCGACTTTGGAACCATTTCCCACGCACATCGTCACCTCGTCCTTTGCCAGTGTTCGCTTAATCCGTAGTCCCTGTTTCGAGTTGCAAATGTTAGCAACAGAACCAGTATCAAATACCCAGGTGCTACTGCGAGCTCTAGTAAGGTACACATCAATAACATGTATATCACATATACCATTGTTCACCTTGCCATCCTTCTTATCCGCCAAATACTTGGGGGAGTTCCGCTTCCAGTGTCCAGTCTGCTTGCAGTAGAAGCACTCAGTTTCAGGCTTAGGTCCAGATTTGGGTTTCTTCTCCTGAGCAGTAACTTGCTTACTGTTCTTCTTGAAGTTCCCCTTCTTCTTCCCTTTGCCCTTTTTCTTGAAACTGGCGGTCTTTTTGACCATCAACACTTGATGCTCCTTCTTGATTTCTACCTCCGCAGCCTTTAGCATTGCGAAGAGCTCGGGAATTGTCTTATCCATCCCTTGCATGTTATAGTTCATCATGAAGCTTTTGTAGCTTGGTGGCAGTGATTGAAGAACTCTGTCAATGACACTATCAACAGGAAGATTAACTCCCAGTCGAGTCAAGTGATTATGATACCCAGACATTTTGAGTATATGTTCACTGACAGAACTATTCTCCTCCATCTTGCAGCTATAGAATTTATTGGAGACTTCATATCTCTCAATCCGGGCATTTGCTTGAAATATTAACTTCAACTCCTAGAACATCTCATATGCTCCATGACGTTCAAAACGTCGTTGAAGTCCCGATTCTAAGCCGTAAAGCATGGCACACTGAACTATCGAGTAGTCATCAGCTTTGCTTTGCCAGACGTTCTTAACATCTGGTGTTGCTCCAGCAGCAGGCCTGGCACCTAGCGGTGTTTCCAGGACGTAATTCTTCTGTGCGGTAATGAGGATAATCCTCAAGTTACGGACCCAGTCCGTGTAATTGCTACCATCATCTTTCAACTTTGCTTTCTCAAGGAACACATTAAAATTCAATGGAACAATAGCACGAGCCATCTATCTACAATCAAACATAGACAAGCAAGATACTATCAGGTACTAAGTTCATGATAAATTTAAGTTCAATTAATCATATTACTTAAGAACTCCCACTCCGAAGCACCGTCATGATCACCATCGTCACCGGCGCGACACCTTGATCACCATCGTAGCATCGTTGTCGTCTCGTCAATCTTATGCTTCCACGACTATCGCTACCGCTTAGTGATAAAGTAAAGCATTACAGCGCAATTGCATTGCATACAATAAAGTGACAACCATATGGCTCCTGCCAGTTGCCGATAACTTGGTTACAAAACATGATCATCTCATATAATTAAATTTAGCATCATGTCTTGACCATATCACATCACAACATGCCCTGCGAAAACAAGTTAGACGTCCTCTACTTTGTTGTTGCAAGTTTTACGTGGCTGCTATGGGCTTAGCAAGAACCGTTCTTACCTACGCATCAAAAACCACCACGATAGTTTGTCAAGTTGGTGCTGTTTTAACCTTCGCAAGGACCGGGCGTAGCCACACTTGGTTCAACTAAAGTTGGAGAAGCTGACACCCGCCAGCCACCTGTGTGCAAAGCACGTCGGTAGAACCAGTCTCGCGTAAGCATACGCGTAATGTCGGTCCGGGCCACTTCATCCAACAATACCGCCGAACCAAAGTATGACATGCTGGTAAGCAGTATGACTTATATCGCCCACAACTCACTTGTTTTCTACTCGTGCACAACATCAACGCATAAAACCTAGGCTCGGATGCCATTGTTGGGGAACGCAGTAATTTCAAAAAATTTCCTACGCACATGCAAGATCATGGTGATGCATAGCAATGAGAGGGGAGAGTGTTGTCTACGTACCCTCGTAGACCGGCAACGGAAGCGTTGACACAACGTAGAGGAAGTAGTCGTACGTCTTCCCGATCCGACCGATCCAAGTACCGAACGTATGGCACCTCCGAGTTCTGCACACGTTCAACTCGGTGACGTCCCTCGAGCTCCGATCCAGCAAAACGTTGAGGGAGAGTTTCGTCAGAACGACGGCGTGATGACGGTGATGATGTTCTACTAACGCAGGGCTTTGCCTAAGCACCACTACGATATGACCGAGGTGGAATATGGTGGAAGGGGGCACCGCACACGGCTAAGGAACGATCACGAAGATCAACTTGTGTGTCCTGGGGTGCCCCCTTGCCCCCATATATAAAGGAGGGAGAGGGGGAGGTGCGGCCGGCCCTAGGGGTGCGCCTACCGGGAGTAGGACTCCCCCCTCTTGCCTTGTTGGAAAAGGAAGGGGGAAGGGAGAAAGAGGAAAGGGGGGGCGCCGCCCCCCTTCATTGTCCTATTCGGACTAGGGGGGAGGGGGAGCGCGGCCTGCCCTGGCCGGCCCTCCTCTTCTCCCTTATGGCCCATGTAGGCCCAATAACCCCCCCGGGGGGGGGTTCCAGTAACCCCTCGGTACTCTGGTAAAATCCCGATTTCACCCGAAACGTTTCCGATATCCAAATATAGGCTTCCATTATATCAATCTTTATGTCTCGACCATTTCGATACTTCTCGTCATGTCCGTGATCACATCCGGAACTCCGAACAACCTTCGATACATCAAAACACAAAAACCCTAATTACGATCGTCACCGAACTTTAAGCGTGCGGACCCTACGGGTTCGAGAACTATGTAGACATGACCGAGACACGTCTCCGGTCAATAACCAATAGCGGAACCTGGATGCTCATATTGGCTCCTACATATTCTACGAAGATCTTTATCGGTCAGACCGCATAACAACATACGTTGTTCCCTTTGTCATCGGTATGTTACTTGCCCGAGATTCGATCGTCGGTATCTTAATACCTAGTTCAATCTCGTTACCGGCAAGTCTCTTTACTCATTCCGTAATACATGATCCCGCAACTAACTTATTTGTTGCAATGCTTGCAAGGCTTGAGTGATGTGCATTACCGAGAGGGCCCAGAGATACCACTCCGACAATCGGAGTGACAAATCCTAATCTCGAAATACGCCAACCCAACAAGTACCTTCGGAGACACCTGTAGAGCACCTTTATAATCACCCAGTTACGTTGTGACGTTTGGTAGCACACAAAGTGTTCCTCCGGTAAACAGGAGTATGTGTTCACATGGAATTATTATTGTCTCTATTGCTTTACCCAAGTAGACCACACATTTGTGCATGTGATGTATGATTTTCCATTATACTTTCATTACAAGCAAGGTGTGGTAACAAGTCACAACATTTTTTCAGGCAAGTATGTAGTTTTTGGTGGAATTCCTTACATGAGGCATTCCTATCGTGGTTAGGGATAAAACTTATTCTCACACCAATGTGCATATATGCCCTCACAAGGCATTGATTTGTTACTTTGTGTTGCAGTAATAATGTGTGTAAGTTTGAATAGTGGGTTAGAGGAGCGATTGACACGACATTGCGCTGTAAATTATCAGCAACCCGTACACACATTTCAATACTAGGCATTGAAATATTCATATAGATTATTTTTCGTCTTAAGTACCAATATTTTCTAAAAAACGATTTTGCACTATGTAAAAAAGTTCAATTTCCACTTTTTAAGATGCTTCCACTTTTCTAAAAAAGTAGAATTCGTGCTAACTAAACTTGCACGTTATGAAAACTAACCCGAGATTCCCGAAAAAAGAAACATTTGCTGACGACATGGTAAAACCGATATATTATTTAGATCTTTGGTCATGCAAGACAACTAGATAAGCGCAAGCCATAATAAGTCAAGTCGAGTTGATCGGTCATGAGCGGTGTGTGAGGCTCTGTTCAAAAACTACATAGAGATCACTACAAAAGCGGGATCAAAACTTGTTTGGGGGAGAAGTGTTGTTCACGAAAGTGAATTTGATTGTCGAATTGAAAAGTTCCTGCTCGTATAGCCAAACTCACAATCTTCAACGTTTGTTTGCTAATGTGACATATCCTCTTTCCTCCCAATCTGCCATGCTCATGATCCAAAAATCAGTGGAGAGGCCACTTCGGACTAGCCCCTCCGTGAAGACAAACTATAAATATTGCTTTCACTTATGGGTTGATGCAATTGCTTAATTGTGATTATTTAATTCATGTTGCCCATAGCAATGCACGAGCATTGTACTAGTGATTGTAGTGGGTCGGTAATTCAGCAGTTGGTGGAAAATGAAAGTGGTGGACATATAACGACATAAACTGTGAATAATAATGGCACAATTGTCAAAAATAATAAAAAAGAAGTAAAAAAGAGCCAGCCAAAACTGAAAGAATTGGCAAAAATAAAACAAGAAAACCCAACGCTTAAGGCCTATGGTCCTCCTGCGTGCTGGGCTGTGCCCTTTCGTAGGAACTTCAGGCAAGATCTTGTTTGGTCTCGCAATAGGCGACACATGGTCATGCCCGTAAGGATCATGTATGTGTCATGTGAGGCCTTGTGCGAGTCAGGGACAACTCAGTTACTCATGTGGGCTACCTCCATATTAGGCAACTACACAAGGCCCGATACTCTACAAAACATCTTCTTCTTGTCCCCACCAATCATTCTCTCCCGTGGGGCTTGTCCACTTAGTGGTTAGTCCCACATCGCCTGGCTACGCAAAATGGGGTTGGGAGCTTGCCTATTTAATAGGGTGGGGTGCCATGCAAGAAAGGCGTCTATATCATTAGTGAGCCCAACGCAGGGCATGTCATTGGGGGGGGGCACCAGCAGCTCGATTTCTAATTCATTCAATCCAAGCAAGCAAATAGTGTGTCAAATGGACTGACTTTCGATCTCAGCCGCTCTATGAGCCAGATTTCAAACCAGCGTGCTAATATTATGGACAGTTGTGGGAAGATCTTCGAGTCTGCTCCAAGAGAAACAATGGAAATAAACCAGTTACATGATTTCTATGCTTGCATGCCAGAAAAAACAGGTTTTCATCTAAATCAAATGGAGAATAGCTCAGTCGATTTTGGCCAATATGTACATTCTTCTACAGAGAACACATATAGATATGACTAGATGATTCATCGTTATGTTATGCCAAAATATCTAGCTGCACATCATCAGCATAGTGAGAGGGTCTCAGTAAGGCAAAATGACACCCCAAAGCTTGTCCAAGAGAAGCCGTAACAATCAACCAAATTCTCCAACCTGATAGACTATAAGAAAGTCTAACTAACCCTTCCATACATAGCGAAAGGGATGCGATGCATAGTACTCTGAATGGATTTTCTATGCAGGGTGATTGTCCCTTTCGGTATAAATTGAAAATGGAATCAAAAAGGAAATATAGAAACATCAAAATTTACTAATCGAAGTTTGGTTAATACCAAATTACAAGCTCAGCCGCAGGAGGTGCCCAATTATAGCGCGGGACCGTCGAGCAGCGATCCACGAGGGAAGAGATAGTGGATCAAGAGCCCATACATTGTGGCTCTCATGTGACCTCTAGTAAGGTCCAAGACAAAACAGTCCCTTTTCTTACGTATGTGTTTGATGTCGGATGCCGAGGAGGGTTCTGGTATGCCTCAACTGGCGGGGTGGCTAGAAAACTTATCGTAATCCTCGAAGAAGTGGACCTTAGGGTAGAACCAACATGTTACGATGTAATATTCTTTGAGGATATGGGGAAGAAGGATGTTTGGTTAGATGATGTGTTCTCTTCGGAGTGGAATGGTGCGGATTTTCCTTGTCGTGACTTGATAATGTTAATTTTGCAATGCGATCTTGTGCGAGTGGGGAAGGGGTGGATCTTCCCTGACATGATGTTTTTAGTTTCATTTTTGTTAGTTAACTCCATTTTCTTAACCAATTTAGGAAAAATAATCTTATCCATCTTGAAATATGGGAAAAACTAAGGATACATCTATGAAGCAAACATATACTTGCTAATTGTGTGTACCGCACACAAAGAAACAAACCCCGCCCCATAAAGTTCCAATGAGATTAAAATAGAAATCTGCCACCAACAACGCCACCTGGTCATCCCATATGTGTTGACCCACCTAAATAGTGTACTTAAGTGGCTTCTTGTATTATTAAGCAACATATCTTCCTTTTGCACTTTATTTGCAAATTTTTGCTATATCTCGTAGGCCAATGGTTGTCTTGTATGTCTTGTACAGAGTGATAGCCTCATTACAAACAACCACCCCCCTTTGCCCTATTGTGCCCAACTTTATATAGCTTGAAGGACGAGTGGATGGATGAATGTATTGAAGAGAAGGAATAAGGGAGGGACATTTCATTACATACCTTGCTTGCGCAAAACTGAACTTCTCTTGTATATGTTATCACACGGAATTATTATGGTCTCTATTGCTTTATCCAAGTAAACCACACATTTGTGCACATGATGTATAATTTCCTATTATTCTTTCATTACAAGCAAGGTGTGGTAACAAGTCGCAATGTTTTTTCACGCAAGTACGCAGCTTTGGGTGGACTTCATTACATGAACTGTTTTCACTCGTGGTTAGGGATAGAATTTATTATCATACCAATATGTATATATGCATTCATGAGGCATTGATTTATTACTTTGTGTTGCGGTAATAATGTGTGTAAGTTTGAATAGAGGGTTGGAGGAGCGATTGATACGATAGTGCGTTGTAAATTATTAGTAACCCTAGTACACACATTTCAATACTAAGCATTGATATGTTCATATTGATTATTTTTCGTCTTAAGTACACATATATGTAAAAAAGTGATTTTGCACTATGTGAAAAACTTCAAATTCCACTTTTTAAGCTAATTACACTAGTAGAAAACAGGGCTTTGGTTCGGCCAGAAAAGAGCATTAATCCCGGTTACATTACGAACCGGGACTTATGTGAGCATTAGTCCCGGTTCGAGTGGCTAGGGAACCGTACAGGCATTAGTCACGGTTCAAATGGGACCTTTAGTCCTGGTTGGTGCCACGAACCAAGACTAAAGGGTGCGATGCCCATTAGTACCGGTTCGTGGCACGAACCGGAACTAAAGATTAGACCTTTAGTCCCGGTTCGAGCCACCAACCGGGACAAATGGGGTTGAGGTATTAGTACCGGTTCGTGGCACCAACCGGTACTAAAGGTAGACCTTTGCCACGAATCGGTACTAATGGTGCAATTTTCAAATTCTACCCCCCCGGTGTATCGCCTTTTCAGTTTTGTAAAAATCAAAAGAAAATGATAAAAACTTCAAAAGTTAAAATCCTTCGAGATGTAGGTATGTTACTACATATACTAGATAGGAAAATTTAAA
Organism: Triticum urartu; assembly: GCF_003073215.2. Taxonomy (NCBI): domain Eukaryota; kingdom Viridiplantae; phylum Streptophyta; class Magnoliopsida; order Poales; family Poaceae; genus Triticum; species Triticum urartu. The sequence goes on along the minus strand of NC_053022.1, from coordinate 555,382,227 downwards.
AACTTAAATTTGGACATGTTTGGCAAAAAGTGTAGGGAAAATGTAAAACGGCTATAACTTTTGCATATGATGTAAAAAAACCTATAATATATCAAAATGTTCAGCACGAAAATCCGCATCCGATTTTGACCGCCTATGGCCTATTTGCAAATTTTTAGAATCCTCAAATTCTAAAAGGAAAAAAAGTTATGCTCAAATTTCATTTTTTTTGAATTTTCGTTAAATCTGGGCAAACTATGGTCAAACTACTTATTCAAGAAGTATTGGTGTTACTAAATAATTATTCAAGAATATTAGTGTTACTAAATAATTATTTCAGTTTTTTTGAATTTTGGTCAAATCTGGTCAAACTGTGGTCAAACAATGGTCAAACTACTTATTCAAAAATTATTAGTGTTACTAAATAATTATTGTTTTTTAGAACGATAGTTTCAAACTCAAATAGTGAAATGTGTGACTTCATGCTTAAGCTAAACTCCTGAGAGTTAATAGGATTGACATCTTACTACTGTCAGGAAAACAACAAGTGCAGACTTGGAAACGAGGGAGAATAGAACCCGAAAGTTAAGCGTGCTAAGGCTGGGGTAGTGAGAGTATGGGTGACCGTCCGTGAAGTTACATGATTTGGAATGATGAGGGGTGATTAGAGATTAGATGTTAAATTGAGCAGTGATGAGGGGTGATTATAGATTAGAGGTTAAAATAATTCAGGAATTTGAAAATTCGGGGAAAAAATAAAAAAAAATTCAAAAAAATTTCAAAAAAATCATAAATTTTCCTTTAGTACCGGTTGGTGTTACCAACCGGGACTAAAGGTGGACCTCCACGCAGCGGCCACGTGGAGGGCCTTTAGTCCCGGTTCGTATAAGAACTGGGACTAAAGGGGAGGGCCTTTAGTAACGACCCTTTAGTCCCGGTTCCAGAACCGGGACTAAAGGCCCTTATGAATCGGGACAAATGGCCCTTTTTATACTAGTGTTACACTTTTTTCTAAAAAAAAGTGGAATCTACACTTCTGGCTAGCTAAACTTGCACAGTTTGAAAACTAACTCGAGCCTCCCAAAAAAGAAACCATTTGCCGAAGACATAGCAAAACAAATATATTATTTAGATCTTCGGTCGGGCAAGACAACTAGACAAGCGCAAGCCATAATAAGTCAAGTCCACTTGATTGGTCACGAGCAGTGTGTGAGGCTCCGATCCAAAAACTGCACAGGAACTACAGAAGTGGGATCAAACCCAGTTTGGGGAGAAGCGTTGGACACGAAAGTGAACTTGAAGGTTGAATTGAAAAGTTCATGCCGATATAGCCAAACTCGCAATCTTCAATGTATGTTTTCTAAGACAACATGTCCTCTTTCTTCCCAATCTGCCATGCTCATCATCCAAAAATCAATGAAGAGGGCACTTGGGACTACCCCCCTCTTTAAACAACTACTATAACTACCCCTATATATATGGGTCGAATCAATTACTAAATTGTGATTACTTGATTCGTGTTTCCCGTAGCAATGCATGAGCATTAATTCTCCTAGTGATTATAGTGGGTCGGTAGTTGAGAAGTTGGTTGGAAAATGTAAGGGGTGGACATATAACAACATAAACTATGAAATATAATGCCACAAATTTGAAAAATAAAAAAACATAAAGTAAAAAGAGAAAGCAATAACAAATGGCAAAAAATAAAAGAAGAAAACCAAACGCTTAAGGCCTATGGTCCTCCCCTGTGCTGGGTTGTCCCATTTCGTCGACATTTCAGGCATGATCTTGTTTGGTCTCGCAATAGGCGATACATAGTAGCGCCGCTAAAGAACAACTCAGTTTCGTGTGTGGCCTTGTGCGAGCCAGGGACAACCCAGTTACTCATGTGGGTTGACTACCTACATATTCTACAACTTCACAAGGCACAATACTCACCCGTGGGGCTTGTCCGTTTTGTGATTAGTCCACATCGCCTGGCTACGCAAAATGGGATTGGAAGCTTGGCTATTTAATAGGGTGAGGTGGCACGCATGCAAGGCATCCATATCCTTGGTGAGCCCAATGCAGGGCATGTCATTGGAGGGGGCACCAACAACTCAATTTCTTATTCATTCTATCCAATGTAAGCAAATAGTGTGTCAAATGGATTGACTTTTGACCTCAATTGTTCTACCAACCAGATTCTAAATCAGCGTGCTAATCTTATGGACGGTTGTGGGCACCTCTCTGAGTCTTCTCCAATAGAAACAATGCAAATAAACCAGTTACATGATTTCAATGCTTGCATGCAAGATAAAACATGTTTTCATCTCAATCAAATGCAGAATAGCTTAGTCGATTTTGGTAAATATGTACATTCTTCTATAGAGAAGACATCCAGATCTGACCAGATGATTTATGGTTATATGATGACAGAATATCCAGCTGCACGTCTTCACCATAGCGAGCGGGTCTCCATAAGGCAAAATGATAACCCCAAAGCTTGTACAAGAGAAGTTGTGACTATCAACCAAATGCTCCAAGATCACAAACTACTAAAAAGTCCAATTAGCCCTTCCAAACATAGCGAAAGGGATGCGATTCACAGGGTGATTGTCCCTTTCGGTATAAATTGAAAATGGAATCAAAAAGGAAATATAGAAACACCAAAATTTACTAATCGAAGTTTGGTTAATACCAAATTAAATTCCCGGCCGCGGGATGTGCCCAGCAAGAGAGCAGGCCCGTTGAGCAGCGATCCA